>NC_057797.1:334155724-334455446 GCF_018294505.1 Triticum aestivum
CTACCACCGCTGCCATCTACCACGATATATCCACCACCAATCTGAGTTCTTGTCATATTAGGTTTGTTTTCGAGATCCATCTAGATTCTGATTCGTGTTTCCTTGCCGGAGTATGTTTCGGAAAAAAAAAGAGTCCGGAAACCACCCTCCGTTTATGCCCAAAAATTTTCAAAGACGCATTTTTTGAAAAAAATTCTGGCTATCCTATTTTTAGGTGTTTCTGAGTGTTTTGAGACAGGTGCCATTATAGGAAGTTTTTTTGACCCGTTTCCAGTTTTTGGGTCCGGGCAGTCAAAAAAAAAATTTGGTCGAAAAAATTTCGTGCCCATCCTGTCAGTTTGACATAGGAAGAGTTTTGAGACATTCGCCATTATAGTGATTTTTCGGGAAAAAAAGCAGCGCAAAAAAAAACAGCGCAAAAAAAAGGAGCGAAAAAAAATCCAGAGTGTGCTTTTTCCCTTGTTTATGTGTCGCGCCGTGATTTTGTTGGTGTTCTAGACTCGCGTCTCTAGCCCAGTCTAGCCTAGGACCAGCACAGTACCGTCATTGAGCGTTTATTCAACTTTGCATCTCTGAATTGATTGTTGCTGACCCTTTTTGCTACCATATTATAAGCCTTCCCAGCTCCACATACATCTACGTCGTGCGTTTGACTCTCCCTAGTAATCGCTCTATCCAAGCTTTGAGAGTTTTTGACTACAACGGTTGCCGATCACCGCCTGCTGCTGGGTAAGAACTGGTAAGAATTTGAGATTTGCTTGACGGATTTGTGACACCCACCACCACCTCTTGTTAGTAGTCTGTAGGATCATATTCTTGTGTGTTTCTATTGCTGCTAACCATGCCAGGATCACAAGCCGACGAGACTGACTGGGAGAACATGACGAATAAGGATTTGCATGATAAATTTCAGCAAATGATGAGTGGACAGGTGCAAGATGTGCTAAACAGATTTGAAGAGGCCATGGAGAAGATAGATGGCATGGAGAAGACGTTCGAAACAAAGCTCGATAACAAGTTTAATGAATTGCTCGCGCATCTTCCACCACCACCACCCGCTGCACCTAACGCACCTCTCCAACAACAACAACAACGACTACCTCCACGTCGCGAAACAGACCTTCGCCGAGCGAGCCGTGTTCCTCTTGCGTTTGGCCAAACTGTTGGTGCTGCTGTTGATACTTCTGTGGCTCCTGCTGCTGATGCGGAGGAGGATGATTATGTGGGAGATTATGAGGATGAGGTTGATCAAAATCAGCACTACGTGCAGCCACTTGCACCACCACCAGCAGGTCGACCTCAGGTATATATTCGTAATGGTAGGCCTGCACCACCACCTCAGGTACGAGATGATGTCCATATTCCTAAACTGAAATTGAATATTCCACCATTTGAGGGTAGATATGTTCCTGATATATATCTTACTTGGGAGTTAGAAACTGAACAACGATTTACATGTTTACAATATCCCGAGGAGAGACGGGTTGCCGCTGCTGTTTGTGCTTTCACTAGTTTTGCATGTGTATGGTGGTCTGAACATTGTAGATTATATCCTATTCCAACTACTTGGGCTGCTTTGAAAACTGCTATGCGTACGCGTTGGGTTCCACCATATTATCAACGTGAATTGCTTCGAAAATTGCAGCGTTTAAGACAAGGGAAAAATTCTGTAGAAGAATATTATAAGGAATTACAAACTGGCATGATTAGATGTGGTATTGTTGAGGAGAATGAAGCTATGCTTGCATGTTTTCTGGGTGGATTAAATAGAGAGATTCAGACCATTCTAGACTATAAGGAGTATACTAATATCACTCGTTTATTCCATCTTGCTTGTAAAGCTGAACATGAAGTGCAGGATCGACAAGCATTGGGGCGAACTAACTTTTCTGTAGGCCGACCTTCATCATGGACACCACGTGCATCTTCTACTTAAACTGCACCAGCACCTCCATCAGGAGCCACCTCCAGCCGTGATACAAGAAAACAGGCACAACCACCATTATCTGCCAAGAGCGCACCTGCGGGGCCTGCACAGCATTCTTCTTCTTCCGTAGCATCAACAGGGCACACAAGTGATATTATTTGTCGTCGTTGTAAGGGAGGAGGTCATTATGCGAGAGAATGCAAATCTCCGCGTGTGATGATTGCTACCGCGGATGGTGGATATGAGTCCGCTAGTGACTATGATGAGGAGACTTTGGCTCTTATTACACGTGAAGAACATGGTGGAGATGATTCTGATCATGAGACGCAATACATGGCTCCTGAAGACGCTGACAGGTATGAATGTTTAGTTGCTCAACGTGTTTTGAGTGTGCAGGTCACACAAGCTGAGCAAAATCAGAGGCACAATTTGTTCCATACCAAGGGAGTTGTGAAGGAACGTTCTGTGCGCGTCATCATAGACGGAGGGAGCTGCAACAACTTGGCTAGTATGGAGATGGTGGAGAAGCTTTCTCTCACCACAAGACCACATCCACATCCTTACTATGTCCAATGGTTCAACAGCAGCGGCAAGGTTAAGGTAGCACGTACTGTTCGTGTGCATTTTAGTATCTCTACATATGCTTATTATGTTGATTGTGATGTGGTACCTATGCAAGCATGTTCCTTATTACTTGGTAGACCATGGAAATTTGATAAAAATTCTGTACACCATGGTAGAAACAATCACTATACTCTTGTTCATAAGGATAAAAATATTACTTTGCTTCCTATGTCTCCTGATTCCATTTTGAAAGATGATATTAATAGAGCTAATAAAGCAAAATAGGAGAAGAATAAGAGTGAAAATCAGATTGTGGCAAAAGAATTTGAGCAACAAATGCAGCCTAATAATAAACCATTTAGTGTTGCTTCTGAAATTAAATTGAAAAGTGTATGTTTATTTGCCACCAAATCTGATATTGATGAGCTAGATTTCAGCAAATCTGTTTGCTATGCTTTTGTGTGCAAAGAGGCATTATTTTCATTCAAGGACGTGCCTTCCTCTTTGCCTCCTTCTATCACTAACATTTTGCAGGAGTTCGCTGACGTCTTTCCACAAGACGTGCCACCGGGATTACCGCCTATTCGAGGGATTGAGCATCAGATTGACTTAATTCCCGGTGCTTCACTGCCAAACTGTGCGCCATACCATACCAATCCAGAGGAGACGAAGGAGATTATGCGTCAAGTACAAGAGCTTCTCGACAAAGGTTATATACGCAAATCCCTTAGTCCTTGTGCTGTTCCTATTATTCTAGTGCCGAAAAAGGATGGTACATCGCGTATGTGTGTTGATTGTAGAGGCATTAATAATATTACTATTCGTTATCGTCATCCTATTCCTAGGCTAGATGATATGCTTGATGAATTGAGTGGCTCTACAATGTTCTCCAAAGTTGATTTGCGTAGTGGATACCATCTAATTCGTATGAAATTGGGGGATGAATGGAAAACAGCATTTAAAACTAAGTTTGGATTATATGAGTGGTTAGTCATGCCTTTTGGGTTAACTAATGCGCCTAGTACTTTCATGAGACTAATGAACGAAGTTTTACGTGCTTTCATTGGATGATTTGTGGTAGTCTATTTTGATGATATACTGATTTATAGCAGATCTTTGGAAGAACATTTGGAACATTTACGTGCTGTTTTTATTGCTCTACGTGATGCACGTTTGTTTGGTAACCTTGGGAAGTGCACCTTTTGCACCGACCGAGTATCTTTTCTTGGCTATGTTGTTACTCCACAGGGAATTGAAGTTGATAAAGCCAAGATTGAAGCTATTGAGAGTTGGCCGCACCCCAAAACGGTCACACAAGTGAGGAGTTTTCTTGGCCTCGCTGGATTCTATAGGCATTTTCTGAGAGATTTCAGCACCATTGCTGCACCTCTCTATGAGCTTACAAAGAAAGATGTGCCTTTCCTTTGGGGTACCGCACAGGAAGAAGCCTTCTCGGTATTGAAAGATAAGTTGACACATGCTCCTTTACTCCAACTTCCTGATTTTAATAAGACTTTTGAGCTTGAATGTGATGCTAGTGGAATTGGATTAGGAGGTGTGTTATTACAAGATGGCAAACCTGTTGCATACTTTTCTGAAAAATTGAGTGGGCCTAGTCTGAATTATTCTACTTATGATAAAGAATTATATGCTCTTGTTCGGACTTTAGAAACATGGCAACATTATTTATGGCCCAAAGAATTTGTTATACATTCTGATCATGAATCTTTGAAACATATTAAAAGTCAAGCTAAACTGAATCGTAGACATGCTAAATGGGTTGAATTCATTGAGACTTTCCCTTATGTCATTAATGGGACACTTTGGCGTGAAGAAGACGGAGGACGTACTTGCTACACATTTCTTTTGGCCAAAGATGAGACGGGATGTTGAGCGTTTTATTGCTCGCTGCACTACATGTCAAAAAGCTAAGTCACGACTCAATCCTCATGGTTTATATATGCCTTTGCCTGTACCTAGTGTTCCTTGGGAGGATATATCTATGGACTTTGTTTTAGGTTTACCTCGAACAAAGAAGGGGAGGGATAACATATTTGTTGTCGTGGATAGATTCTCGAAAATGGCACACTTTATACCATGTCATAAAAGCGATGATGCTGTTAATGTTGCTGATTTGTTCTTTCGTGAAATTATTCGCTTGCATGGTGTGCCAAATACTATTGTTTCAGATCGTGATACTAAATTTCTTAGCCACTTTTGGAAATGTTTATGGGCTAAGTTGGGGACTAAACTGCTTTTTAGTACTACTTGTCAGCCCCAAACTGATGGCCAAACTGAAGTAGTCAATAGAACATTGTCTACTATGCTTAGGGCTGTTTTGAAGAGTAATAAGAAAATGTGGGAGGAATGCTTGCCTCATATTGAGTTTGCTTATAATCGTTCATTGCATTCTACTACTAAGATGTGCCCTTTTGAAGTTGTGTATGGTTTCCTACCTCATGCACCTATTGATTTGTTGCCTCTTCCATCTTCGGAGAAGGTTAATTTTGATGCTAAACAACGTGCTGAATTGATTTTAAAAATGCATGAGTTAACTAAGGAAAACATTGAGCGTATGAATGCCAAATATAAACTTGCTGGAGATAAGGGTAGAAAACATGTTGTGTTCGCACCTGGAGATCTTGTTTGGTTACATTTGCGTAAGGATAGATTTCCTGATTTGCGCAAATCAAAGCTCATGCCACGGGCTGATGGTCCCTTTAAGGTGTTAGAGAAAATAAATGATAATGCATATAAACTTGAGCTGCCTGCAGATTTTGGGGTTAGTCCCACTTTTAACATTGCAGATTTGAAGCCTTATTTGGGTGAGGAAGATGAGCTTCCGTTGAGGACGACTTCATTTCAAGAAGGGGAGGATGATGAGGACATCAATACCATTGTTACACCCACAGCCCCTGCTGCTATACATGCTGGACCAATTACTAGAGCTCGCGCACGCCAACTAAATTACCAGGTACTTTCGTTTCTTGGTAATGATTCTAATGTTCATGAGCATATGATACTGCCTAAATTGGATACATTTATTTTGCTTACAAATGAAGGGCCTAGCTTGGAGAAGGATGAACATTGGAACAAGAACAGAGTTACAAGTGATGATTTCAGGTCTTTGAAGCCACCATAACGAGTGCATGAAGCCTTGGACGAAATATACAAGATGTCACTTCATAAATTTCGTCCAGAGGCTATTATAGGTGCCGCGTCACCATTTTATTGGGCCAGGCCCATGTAATTTCGAAATACATAAGTATAGGCTATTTCTAGAGTCCGTATGTGTGGAGAAACAAGAGATAGGGTTGATTTCGGACCCCTCCACCAAGGGCCACGAAATTCCCCCTCTCTTCCTCCATATATACAGCCCTTAGGGCACCGTTTAGACTTTGGGTTTTGTTTAGATTAAAGTTCGCCATAGCTGCAACTTCGCGTACTTCATTTGTGTTCAACGACCAGACAAAGGCGTCACAGAACCCCACCTTGATCAATAAAGCTTTCATCTTATATTCGCAATATCCAGATTGCAATCTCAGATTCTTGCTTGTTCTTCGTTTGCTCGCAGGAATCAGACCCTCGTGGTCAGGTTGATCATGCTCCGGCGTGGTCAATAACCTCTCGGAGTTGGTTTAGCGATTGCTAAGGCACGACGTCCTCGCATGTTCGTAGTCGGATCGTCAAAGTCGACTTCCACCAAAGCGAAAATCCATCATCTCATCGAAAGACGGGACACCTCCGCCTCTATCAAAATTGGATACATTTGTTTTGCTTACAAATGAAGGGCCTAGCTTGGAGAAGGATGAACATTGGAGCAAGAACACGCATGGAGTTGATGGCATGCGCAAGGGGATCAAGAACGGAGTTACAAGTGATGATTTCAGGACTTTGAAGCCGCCATAAGGAGTGCATGAAGCCTTGGACGAAATATACAAGATGCCACTTCATAATATTCGTCCATAGGCTATTCTAGGTGCTGCGTCACCTTATTAATGGGCCAGGCCCATGTAATTTCGAAATACTTAAGTATAGGCTATTTTTAGAGTCCGTATGTGTGGGGAAACAAGAGTTAGGGTTGGTTTCGGACCCCACCCTCAAGGGCCACAAAATTCCCCCCTCTTCCTCCATATATACAGCCCTTAGGGCGTCGTTTAGACTTTGGGTTTTGTTTAGATTAAAAGTTCGCCATAGCTGAAACTTCGCGTACTTTGTTTGTGTCCAACGACCAGACCAAGACGTCACAGAACCCCACCTTGATCAATAAAGCTTTCATCTTATATTCGCAATATCCCGATTGCAATCTCAGTTTCTTGCTTGTTCTTCGTTTGCTCGCAGGAAACAGACCCTCGTGGTCAGGTTGATCGTGCTCCGGCGTGGTCAATAACCCTCGGAAGTTGGTTTAGCGATTGCTAAGGCGCGACGTCTCGCACGTTCGTAGTCGGATCGTCAAGGTCAACTCCCACAGAAAACGATAGCCACCATCTCATCGAAACATCAGGACACCTTAGCCTCTATCAAGTGGTATCAGATTTCCAGGTTGCTCGGTGAGATTTTACAGTTTTTCATAGATTAGATCGAGTCTGTTCTTCATACCTACAGTCCACGAAAAAGCCAAAAAAAATTAGGGTTAGTTCATGATATCCGAACCAATCTGAGCCTTTGCATAATCTTTTTAGGGTTTTTGCTTTGTTGAATTTGCGGTTGCATCGTCGTGTCAAGTTGCTGGTCTTAGAGTCTAGTCTTTTAGAGTTTCGAGTTCTCGTCATAAGTTGTCACGCCGCCGCCGCACCATCATCATCGCCCATCTACCACTTTTGCTTATCCGCCACCGCTCTGAATCCATATCCATATACCACCACCAATCCGTATCCATATACCACCACCAATCTATATCCATATACCACCACCGCTACCATATACCACCACCGCTGCCATATACCACAACCATATATCCACCACCAATCCGAGTTCTTCTCATATTAGGTTTGTTCTTGAGATCAATCTAAATTCTGATTCGTGTTTCCTTGCCTACGTAGGTCTCGAAAAAAAAGAGTCTAGAGACCCCCGGGCAGTTTTTAGGCCAAAAATTTCACGGGCAAATTTTTTTCCCTATCCTATTTTTAGGCTTTTCTGAGTCTTTTGAGCCACATGCCATCATAGTGATTTTTTGTCGCACTTTTTCGTCGTCGCTGCCCTGATTTCCGAAAAAAAAAGTGAAAAAAAATTTCGTGCCCATCCTATCAGTTTGACGAGGGAAGAGTTTTGAGATACTCGCCATTATAGTGATTTTTCACAAAAAAAAAGAGGAGCGCAAAAACAAAAAGAGCGAAAAAAAAGAGTTCCAGAGTGTGCTTTTCACTTATTTACGTGCAGCGCCGTGATTTTGTTAGTGTTCTAGGCTCGCGTCTCTAGCACGGTCTAGCCTAGGACCAGCACAGTACCGTCGTTGAGCGTTTATTCAACTTTGCATCTCTGAATTGATTATTGCTGACCCTTTTTGCTACCATACTATAAGCCTTCCCAGCTCCACATACATCTACGTCGTGCGTTTGACTCTCCCTGGCAATCGCTCTATCCAAGCTTTTGAGAAGTTTTGACTACAACGGTTGCCGATCACCGCCTGCTGCTGGGTAAGAACTGGTAAGAATTTGAGATTTGCTTGACGGATTTGTGACACCTGCCACCACCACCACTTGTTAGTAGTCTGTAGGATCATATTCTTGTGTGTTTCTATTGCTGCTAACCATGCCAGGATCACAAGCCGACGAGACTGACTGGGAGAACTTGACGAACAAGGAGCTTCATGATACGTTTCAGCAAATGATGAGTGGACAGGTGCACGATGTGATAAACAGATTTGAAGAGGCCATGGAGAAGATAGATGGCATGGAGAAGACGTTTGAAACAAAGCTCGATAACAAGTTTGCTGAATTGCTTTCGCGTTTTCCACCACCACCACCGGCTGCTCCTGCCGCACCTCTGCAACAACAACAACAACATCGACTACCTCCACGTCGGGAAACAGTCCTCCGCCGAGCGAGCCGTGTCCCTCTTCAGTCGGGCCAAACTGCTGGTGCTGCTGTTGATACTTCTGTGGCTCCTACTGCTGATGTGGAGGAGGATGATTATGTGGGAGATATGAGGATGAGGTTGATCACAATCAGAACTACGTGCCACCACTAGCACAGCAACCACCAGGTCGTCCACATGCAAATAATGGCAATGGTCGACCACCCTCCGTTTAGGCCCAAAAAATTTCAAAAATGCATTTTTCGAAAAAAAAATTGGCTATCCTATTTTTAGGTGTTTCTGAGTGCTTTGAGACAGGTGCCATTATAGGAAGTTTTTTTGACCCCTTTCCAGTTTCTGGGTCCGGGCAGTCGAAAAAACAAAAAAAAATTGGTCGAAAAAATTTCGTGCCCATCCTGTCAGTTTGACCTAGGAAGAGTTTTGAGACACTCGCCATTATAGTGATTTTTCGCAAAAAAAAGCAGCGCAAAAAAAAGAAGAGCGCAAAAAAAAAGAGCGAAAAAAAATTCCAGAGTGTGCTTTTCCCTTGTTTACGTGCAGTGCCGTGATTTTGTTAGTGTTCTAGGCTCGCGTCTCTAGCACGGTCTAGCCTAGGACCAGCATAGTACCCTCGTTGAGCGTTTATTCAACTTTGCATCTCTGAATTGATTTTTGCTGACCCCTTTTGCTACCATATTATAAGCCTTCCCAGTTCCACATACATCTACGTCGTGCGTTTGACTCTCCCTGGTAATCGCTCTATCCAAGCTTTGAGAGTTTTGACTACAACGGTTGCCGATCACCACCTGCTGCTGGGTAAGAACTGGTAAGAATTTGAGATTTGCTTGGCGGGTTTGTGATACACCACCACCACTTCTTAGTAGTCTGTAGGATCATATTCTTGTGTGTTTCTATTTGCTGCTAACCATGGTAGGATCACAAGCCGATGAGACTGATTGGGAGAACCTGACGAACAAACAGCTACATGATAAATTTCAGCAAATGATGAGTGGACAGGTGCAAGATGTGCTAAACAGATTTGACGAGGCCATGGAGAAGATAGATGGCATGGAGAAGACGTTCGAAACAAAGCTTGATAGCAAGTTTAATGAATTGCTCGCGCGTTTACCACCACCACCGCCGGCTGCACCTATCGCACCTCTGCAACACCAACAACAACGCATCCTTCCGAATCAGTATGGACGAGCGAAGCGTGTTCCTATTGAGGATGGCCAAACTTTTGGTGCTGCTGTTCCTGTTATTGATGCTTCTTTGGCTCCTGCTACTGCTGCTGCTGGTACCCAGGAGGATGATGAGTATGCCGGAGATAATGAGGATAAGGTTGATCAAAATCAGAACTACGTGCACCCACCAGCACCACCACCAGCAGGTCGACCTCAGGTATATATTCGTAATGGTAGGCCTGCACCACCACCTCAGGTACGAGATGATGTCCATATTCCTAAACTGAAATTGAATATTCCACCATTTGAGGGTAGATATGTTCCTGATATATATCTTAGTTGGGAGTTAGAAACTGAATAACGTTTTACATGTTTACAATATCCCGAGGAGAGACGGGTTGCTGCTGCTGTTTGTGCTTTCACTAGTTTTGCATGTGTATGGTGGTCTGAACATTGTAGATTATATCCTATTCCAACTACTTGGGCTGCTTTGAAAACTGCTATGCGTACGCGTTGGGTTCCACCGTATTATCAACGTGAATTGCTTCAAAAATTGCTGCGTTTAAGACAAGGGAAAAATTCTGTAGAAGAATATTATCAGGAATTACAAACTGGCATGATTAGATGTGGTATTGTTGAGGAGAATGAAGCTATGCTTGCACGTTTTCTGGGTGGATTAAATAGAGAGATTCAGACCATTCTAGACTATAAGGAGTATACTAATATCACTCGTTTATTCCATCTTGCTTGTAAAGCTGAACGTGAAGTGCAGGATCGACAAGCATTGGCGCGATCTAATTTTTCTGCAGGCCGACCTTCATCATGGACACCGCGTGCATCTTCTACTTCAACTGCACCAGCACCTCAATCAGGTGCCTCCTCCAGTCGTGATACAAGAAAACAGGCACAACCACTATTATCTGCCAAGAGCGCACCTGCTGGGCCTGCACAGAGTTCTTCTTCTTCCATGGCATCAACAGGGCACACAAGTGATATTATTTGTCGTCGTTGTAAGGGAGGAGGTCATTATGCGAGAGAATGCAAATCTCCACGTGTGATGATTGCTACCGCGGATGGTGGATATGAGTCCGCTAGTGACTATGATGAGGAGCCTTTGGCTCTTATTACACGTGAAGAACATGGTGGAGATGATTCTTATCATGAGACGCAATACATGGCTCCTGAAGACACTGGCAGGTATGAATGTTTAGTTGCTCAACGTGTTTTGAGTGTGCAGGTCACACAAGCTGAGCAAAATCAGAGGCACAATTTGTTCCATACCAAGGGAGTTGTGAAGGAACGTTCTGTGCGCGTCATAATAGACGGAGGGAGCTGCAACAACTTGGCTAGCATGGAGATGGTGGAGAAGCTTTCTCTCACCACAAGACCACATCCACATCCTTACTACATCCAATGGTTCAACAACAGCGGCAAGGTTAAGGTAACACGTACTGTTCGTGTGCATTTTAGTATCTCTACATATGCTGATTATGTTGATTGTGATGTGGTACCTATGCAAGCATGTTCCTTATTACTTGGTAGACCATGGCAATTTGATAAAAACTCTGTACATCATGGTAGAAACAATCACTATACTCTTGTTCATAAGGATAAAAATATTACTTTGCTTCCTATGACTCCTGATTCCATTTTGAAAGATGATATTAATAGAGCTAATAAAGCAAAACAGGAGAAGAATAAGAGTGAAAATCAGATTGCGGCAAAAGAATTTGAGCAACAAATGAAGGCTAATAATAAACCATCTAGTGTTGCTTCTGAAATTAAATTGAAAAGTGCATGTTTATTTGCCACCAAATCTGATATTGATGAGCTAGATTTCAGCAAATCTGTTTGCTATGCTTTTGTGTGCAAAGAGGCATTATTTTCATTCGAGGACGTGCCTTCCTCTTTGCCTCCTGCTGTCACTAACATTTTGCAGGAGTTCGCTGACGTCTTTCTACAAGACATGCCACTGGGATTACCGCCTATTCGAGGGATTGAGCATCAGATTGACTTAATTCCCGGTGCTTCACTGCCAAACCGTGCACCATACCGTACCAATCCAGAGGAGACGAAGGAGATTATGCGTCAAGTACAAGAGCTTCTCGACAAAGGTTATATACGTGAATCCCTTAGTCCTTGTGTTGTTCCTATTATTCTAGTGCCGAAAAAGGATGGTACATCACGTATGTGTGTTGATTGTAGAGGCATTAATAATATTACTATTCGTTATTGTCATCCTATTCCTAGGCTCGATGATATGCTTGATGAATTGAGTGGCTCTACAATATTCTCCAAAGTTGATTTGCGTATTGGATACCATCAAATTCATTTAAATTGGGAGATGAATGGAAAATAGCATTTAAAACAAAGTTTGGATTATATGAGTGGTTAGTCATGCCTTTTGGGTTAACTAATGCACCTAGTACTTTCATGAGATTAATGAACGAAGTTTTACGTGCTTTCATTGGACGATTTGTGGTAGTTTACTTTGATGACATATTGATTTATAGCAGATCTTTGGAAGAACATTTGGAACATTTACGTGCTGTTTTTATTGCTCTACGTGATGCACGTTTGTTTGGTAACCTTGGGAAGTGCACCTTTTGCACCGACCGAGTATCTTTTCTTGGCTATGTTGTTACTCCATAGGGAATTGAAGTTGATAAAGCCAAGATTGAAGCTATTGAGAGTTGGCCGCAGCCCAAAACGGTCACACAAGTGAGGAGTTTTCTTGGCCTCGCTGGATTCTATAGGCGTTTTGTGAGAGATTTCAGCACCATTGCTGCACCTCTCAATGAGCTTACAAAGAAAGATGTGCCTTTTCTTTGGGGTACCGCATAGGAAGAAGCCTTCTCGGTATTGAAAGATAAGTTGACACATGCTCCTTTACTCCAACTTCCTGATTTTAATAAGACTTTTGAGCTTGAATGTGATGCTAGTGGAATTGGATGAGCCGGTGTGTTATTACAAGATGGCAAACCTGTTGCATACTTTTCTGAAAAATTGAGTGGGCCTAGTCTGAATTATTCTACTTATGATAAAGAATTATATGCTCTTGTTCGGACTTTAGAAACATGGCAACATTATTTATGGCCCAAAGAATTTGTTATACATTCTGATCATGAATATTTGAAACATATTAAAAGTCAAGCTAAACTGAATCATAGACATGCTAAATGGGTTGAATTCATTGAGACTTTTCCTTATGTCATTAAATACAAGAAGGGAAAAGAAAATGTTATTGTTGATGCATTGTCTCGCTGCTATACTATGCTTTCACAACTTGACTTCAAAATATTTGGTTTAGAGACCATCAAAGATCAATATGTGCATGATGCTGATTTTAAAAATGTAATGCAGAATTGTAAAGAAGGAAGAATGTGGAACAAGTTCGTCGTTAACGATGGATTTGTGTTTTGTGCTAACAAGCTATGCATTCCAGCTAGCTCCGTTCGTCTTTTGTTGTTGCAGGAGGCGCATGGAGGAGGATTAATGGGACACTTTGGCGTGAAGAAGACGGAGGACGTACTTGCTACACATTTCTTTTGGCCAAAGATGAGACGGGATGTTGAGCGTTTTATTGCTCGCTGCACTACATGTCAAAAAGCTAAGTCACGACTCAATCCTCATGGTTTATATATGCCTTTGCCTGTACCTAGTGTTCCTTGGGAGGATATATCTATGGACTTTGTTTTAGGTTTACCTCGAACAAAAAAGGGGAGGGATAGCATATTTGTTGTCGTGGATAGATTCTCGAAAATGGCACACTTTATACCATGTCATAAAAGCGATGATGCTGTTAGTGTTGCTGATTTGTTCTTTCGTGAAATTATTCGCTTGCATGGTGTGCCAAATACTATTGTTTCAGATCGTGATACTAAATTTCTTAGCCACTTTTGGAGATGTTTATGGGATAAGTTGGGGACTAAACTGCTTTTTAGTACTACTTGTCACCCCCAAACTGATGGACAAACTGAAGTAGTCAATAGAACGTTGTCTACTATGCTTAGGGCTGTTTTGAAGAATAATAAGAAAATGTGGGAGGAATGCTTGCCTCATATTGAATTTGCTTATAATCGTTCATTGCATTCTACTACTAAGATGTGCCCTTTTGAAGTTGTGTATGGTTTCCTACCTCGTGCACCTATTGATTTCTTGGCTCTTCCATCTTCGGAGAAGGTTAATTTTGATGCTAAACAACGTGCTGAATTTATTTTAAAAATGCATGAGTTAACTAAGGAAAACATTGAGCGTATGAATGCTAAATATAAACTTGCTGGAGATAAGGGTAGAAAACATGTTGTGTTTGCACCTGGAGATCTTGTTTGGTTACATTTGCGTAAGGATAGATTTCCTGATTTGCGCAAATCAAAGTTAATGCCACGTGCTGATGGTCCCTTTAAGGTGTTAGAGAAAATAAATGACAATGCATATAAACTTGAGCTGCCTGCAGATTTTGGGGTTAGTCCCACTTTTAACATTGCAGATTTGAAGCCTTATTTGGGTGAGGAAGATGAACTTCTGTCGAGGACGACTTCATTTCAAGAAGGGGAGGATGATGAGGACATCAATACAATTGTTACACCCACATCCCCTGCTGCTATACATACTGGACCAATTACTAGAGCTCGTGCACGCCAACTAAATTACCAGGTACTTTCGTTTCTTGGTAATGATTCTAATGTTCATGAGAATATGATACTGCCTAAATTGGATACATTTGTTTTGCTTACAAATAAAGGGCCTAGCTTGGAGAAGGATGAACATTGGAGCAAGAACAAGCATGGAGATGATGGCATGTGCAAGGGGAACAAGAACGGAGTTACAAGTGATGATTTCAGGACTTTGAAGCCACCATAATGGGTGCATGAAGCCTTGGACGAAATATACAAGATGCCACTTCATAAATTTTGTCTCGAGGCTATTTTAGGTGCTGCGTCACCTTATTATTGGGCCAGGCCCATGCAATTTCGAAATACATAAGTATAGGCTATTTTTAGAGTCCGTATGTGTGGGGAAACAAGAGATAGGGTTGATTTCGGACCCCTCCGCCAAGGGCCACGAAATTCCCCCCTCTTCCTCCATATATACAGCCCTTAGGGCATCGTTTAGAGTTTGGGTTTTGTTTAGATTAAAAGTTCGCCATAGCTGCAACTTCGCGTACTTCGTTTGTGTTCAACGACCAGACAAAGGCATCACAGAACCCCACCTTGATCAATAAAGCTTTCATCTTATATTCGCAATATCCAGATTGCAATCTCAGTTTCTTGCTTGTTCCTCGTTTGCTTGCAGGAAACAGACCCTCGTGGTCAGGTTGATCGTGCTCCAGCGTGGTCAATAACCTCTCGGAGTTGGTTTAGCGATTGCTAAGGCGCGACGTCCTCGCACGTTCGTAGTCGGATCGTCAAAGTCGACTGCCACCAAAGCGATATCCATCATCTCATCGAAAGACGGGACGCCTTTGCCTCTATCACAGCTCCACATACATCTACGTCGTGCGTTTGACTCTCCCTGGCAATCGCTCTATCCAAGCTTTTGAGAGTTTTGACTACAACGGTTGCCGATCACCGCCTGCTACTGGGTAAGAACTGGTAAGAATTTGAGATTTGCTTGACGGATTTGTGACACCCGCCACCACCACCACTTGTTAGTAGTCTGTAGGATCATATTCTTGTGTGTTTCTATTGCTGCTAACCATGCCAGGTTCACAAGCCGACGAGACTGACTGGGAGAACTTGACGAACAAGGAGCTTCATGATACGTTTTAGCAAATGATGAGTGGACAGGTGCAAGATGTGATAAACAGATTTGAACAGGCCATGGAGAAGATAGATGGCATGGAGAAGATCTTCGAAACAAAGCTCGATAATAGGTTTAATGAATTGCTCGCGCGTCTTCCACCACCACCACCGGCTGCACCTAACGCACCTCTACAACAACAGCAACAACATCGACTACCTCCACGTCGGGAAACAGCCCTCCGCCGAGCGAGCCGTGTCCCTCTTCAGTCGGGCCAAACTGCTGGTGCTGCTGTTGATACTTCTGTGGCTCCTACCGCTGATGTGGAGGAGGATGATTATGTGGGAGATTATGAGGATGAGGTTGATCAAAATCAGAACTACGTGCCACCACCAGCACAGCAACCACCAGGTCGTCCACATGCAAATAATGGCAATGGTAGGGCTCACCCTCAGGTACGAGATCATGACCATCTCCCTAAACTAAAATTGAATATTCCACCATTTGAGGGTAGATATGTTCCTGATATATATCTTACTTGCGAGTTAGAAACTGAACAACGATTTACATGTTTACAATATCCCGAGGAGAGATGTGTTCCTGCTGCTGTTTGTGCATTCACTAGTTTTGCATGTGTTTGGTGGTCTGAGCATTGTAGATTATATCCTATTCCGGCTACTTGGGCTGCTTTGAAAACTGCTATGCGTACTCGTTGGGTTCCACCATATTATCAACGTGAATTACTTCAAAAATTGCAGCGCTTAAGACAGGGAAAAATTCTATAGAAGAATATTATCAGGAATTACAAACTGGCATGATTAGATGTGCTATTGTTGAGGAGAATGAAGCTATGCTTGCACGTTTTATGGGTGGATTAAATAGAGAGATTCAGACGATTCTAGAGTATAAGGAGTATACTAATATCACTCGTTTATTCCATCTTGCTTGTAAAGCTAAACGTGAAGTGTAGGATCGACAGGCATTGGCACGGACTAACTTTTCTGTAGGTCGACCTTCATCATGGACACCACGTGCATCATCTACTTCCACACGTTCTGCTACACCGGCGCCTCCGTCGGCTGCCACCTCCAACCGTGATACAATAAAGCAGACACAATCACCACTATCTGCCAAGAGCACACCTTCTGGGCCTGCAAAGAGCTCTTCTTCATCCATGGCATCAACAGGGCAAACACATGATATTATTTGTCGACGTTGCAAGGGTGGAGGTCATTATGCGAGAGAATGCCCATCTAAGAGTGAAAATCAGATTGTGGCAAAAGAATTTGAGCAAAAAATGAAGCCTAATAATAAACCATCTACTGTTGCTTCTAAAATTTAATTGAAAAGTGCATGTTTACTTGCCACCAAATCTGATATTGATGAGCTAGATTTTAGCAAATCTGTTTGCTATGCTTTTGTGTGCAAAGAGGCATTATTTTCATTCGAGGACGTGCCTTCCTCTTTGCCCCCTGCTGTCACTAACATTTTGTAGGAGTTCGCTGACGTCTTTCCACAAGACGTGCCACCGGGATTACCACCTATTCGAGGGATTGAGCATCAGATCGACTTAATTCCCGGTGCTTCGCTGCCAAACCGTGCGCCATACCGTACCAATCCAGAGAAGACGAAGGAGATTATGCGTCAAGTACAAGAACTGCTCGACAAAGGTTATATACGCGAATCCCTTAGTCCTTGTGCTGTTCCTATCATTTTAGTGCCGAAGAAGGATGGTACATCGCGTATGTGCGTTGATTGTAGAGGCATTAATAATATTACTATTCGTTATCGTCATCCTATTCCTAGGCTAGATGATATGCTTGATGAATTGAGTGGCTCTACAATATTCTCCAAAGTTGATTTGCGTAGTGGATACCATCAAATTCGTATGAAATTGGGAGATGAATGGAGAACAGCATTTAAAACTAAGTTTGGATTATATGAGTGGTTAGTCATGCCTTTTGGGTTAACTAATGCACCTAGTACTTTCATGAGGTTAATGAACGAAGTTTTACGTGCTTTCATTGGACGATTTGTGGTAGTTTACTTTGATGACATACTGATTTATAGCAGATCTTTGGAAGAACATTTGGAACATTTATGTGCTGTTTTTATTGCTCTACGTGATGCACGTTTGTTTGGAAACCTTGGAAAGTGCACCTTTTGCACCGACCGAGTATCTTTTCTTGGCTATGTTGTTACTCCACAGGGAATTGAAGTTGATAAAGCCAAGATTGAAGCTATTGAGAGTTGGCCGCAGCCCAAAACGGTCACACAAGTGAGGAGTTTTCTTGGCCTCGCTGGATTCTATAGGCGTTTTGTGAGAGATTTCAGCACCATTGCTGCACCTCTCAATGAGCTTACAAAGAAAGATGTGCCTTTTCTTTGGGGTACCGCACAGGAAGAAGCCTTCTCGGTATTGAAAGATAAGTTGACACATGCTCCTTTACTCCAACTTCCTGATTTTAATAAGACTTTGGAGCTTCAATGTGATGCTAGTGGAATTGGATTAGGAGGTGTGTTATTACAAGATGGCAAACCTGTTGCATACTTTTCTGAAAAATTGAGTGGGCCTAGTCTGAATTATTCTACTTATGATAAAGAATTATATGCTCTTGTTCGGACTTTAGAAACATGGCAACATTATTTATGGCCCAAAGAATTTGTTATACATTCTGATCATGAATCTTTGAAACATATTAAAAGTCAAGCTAAACTGAATCGTAGACATGCTAAATGGGTTGAATTCATTGAGACTTTCCCTTATGTCATTAAACACAAGAAGGGAAAAGAAAATGTTAATGCTGATGCATTGTCTCGTCGCTATACTATGCTTTCACAACTTGACTTCAAAATATTTGGTTTGGAGACCATCAAAGATCAATATGTGCATGATGCTGATTTTAAAGATGTAATGCAGAATTGTAAAGAAGGAAGAATGTGGAACAAGTTTGTCGTTAACGATGGATTTGTGTTTCGTGCTAACAAGCTATGCATTCCAGCTAGCTCCGTTCGTCTTTTGTTGTTGCAGGAGGCACATGGAGGATGATTAATGGGACACTTTGGCGTGAAGAAGACGGAGGACGTACTTGCTACACATTTCTTTTGGCCAAAGATGAGACGGGATGTTGAGCGTTTTATTGCTCGCTGCACTAAATGTCAAAAAGCTAAGTCACGACTCAATCCTCATGGTTTATATATGCCTTTGACTGTACCTAGTGTTCCTTGGGAGGATATATCTATGGACTTTGTTTTAGGTTTACCTCAAACAAAGAAGGGGAGGGATAGCATATTTGTTGTCGTGGATAGATTCTCGAAAATGGCACACTTTATACCATGTCATAAAAGCGATGATGCTGTTAATGTTGCTGATTTGTTCTTTCATGAAATTATTCGCTTGCATGGTGTCCCAAATACTATTGTTTCAGATCGTGATACGAAATTTCCTAGCCATTTTTGGAGATGTTTATGGGCTAAGTTGGGGACTAAAATGCTTTTTAGTACTACTTGTCACCCCCAAACTGATGGCCAAACTGAAGTAGTCAATAGAACATTGTCTACTATGCTTAGGGCTGTTTTGAGGAGTAATAAGAAAATGTGGGAGGAATGCTTGCCTCATATTGAATTTGCTTATAATCATTCATTGCATTCTACTACCAAGATGTGCCCTTTTGAAGTTGTGTATGGTTTCCTCCCTCGTGCACCTATTGATTTGTTGCCTCTTCAATCTTCGGAGAAGGTTAATTTTGATGCTAAACAACGTGTTAAATTGATTTTAAAAATGCATGAGTTAAGGGTAGAAAACATTGAGCGTATGAATGCCAAATATAAACTTGCTGGAGATAAGGGTAGAAAACAGGTTGTGTTTGCACCTGGAGATCTTGTTTGGTTACATTTGCGTAAGGATAGATTTCCTGATTTGCGCAAATCAAAGCTCATGCCACGGGCTGATGGTCCCTTTAAGGTGTTAGAGAAAATAAATGATAATGCATATAAACTTGAGCTGCCTGCAGATTTTGGGGTTAGTCCCACTTTTAACATTGCAGATTTGAAGCCTTATTTGGGTGAGGAAGATGAGCTTCCGTCGAGGATGACTTCATTTCAAGAAGGGGAGGATGAAGAGGACATCAATACCATTGTTGCACCCACAGCCCCTGCTGCTATACATACTGGACCAATTACTAGAGCTCGCGCACGCCAACTAAATTACCAGGTACTTTCGTTTCTTGGTAATGATTCTAATGTTCATGAGAATATGATGCTGCCTAAATTGGATACATTTGTTTTGCTTACAAATGAAGGGCCTAGCTTGGAGAAGGATGAACATTGGAGCAAGAACAAGCATGGAGATGATGGCATGCGCAAGGGGAACAAGAACAGAGTTACAAGTGATGATTTCATGTCTTTGAAGCCTCCATAACGAGTGCATGAAGCCTTGGACGAAATATACAAGATGTCACTTCATAAATTTTGTCCAGAGGCTATTATAGGTGCTGCGTCACCTTTTTATTGGGCCAGGCCCATGTAATTTCGAAATACATAAGTATAGGCTATTTTTAGAGTCCGTATGTGTGGGGAAACAAGAGATAGGGTTGATTTCGGACCCCTCCACCAAGGGCCACGAAATTCCCCCTCTCTTCCTCCATATATACAGCCCTTAGGGAACCGTTTAGACTTTGGGTTTTGTTTAGATTAAAAGTTCGCCATAGCTGCAACTTCGCGTACTTCGTTTGTGTTCAACGACCAGACAAAGGCGTCACATAACCCCACCTTGATCAATAAGGCTTTCATCTTATATTCGCAATATCCAGATTGCAATCTTAGTTTCTTGCTTGTTCTTCGTTTGCTCGCAGGAAACAGACCCTCGTGGTCAGGTTGATCGTGCTCCGGCGTGGTCAATAACCTCTCGGAGTTGCTTTAGCGATTGCTAAGGCGCGACGTCCTCGCACGTTAATAGTCAGATCGTCAAAGTCGACTTCCACCAAAGCGATATCCATCATCTCATCGAAAGACGGGACACCTTTGCCTCTATCAGGGCCTCTGCAGGATCGAGGACGCCGCCCTGTCGGGCCTGATCATTTGTTGACGTTGTCGTAGCCTCTGTAGTATCCTCCTGGTGCCGTATCGCCCTGGCTGGGGGTGCGGTACGGCGTGGCGGGCCCTTGGCCTGGTGCTCTTCCCGGACCGCCACCAATGTCACGCTGGCAGAGTGGGGTGTGGCAGCAAGGTAAAGCACCAGGGGCTCAAGGGGGCGAGGCGCCACCATCACCGGAGGGCTGGTTAGGTATCTCTTGAGGTCTTGAAATGCCAGGTCGGCCTCCGGGGTCCACTCGAACAGTCCCTTCTTCTTCATCAACTTGAAGAACAGCAAGGCGGGCTCCCCCAGCTTAGAGATGAAGCGCCCTAGCGAGGTCACGCAGCCCGCAAGCTTTTGCATTTCCTTGAGAGTTTGCAGTGGGCTCATGTCCTCTATCGCCTTGACCTTCTCCGGGTTAGCCTCGACCCGCCTGTGGGACACGAGGAAGCCCGACAGTTTGCCAGAGGGTACACCAAACACGCACTTCTCCGGGTTGAGCCGCAGGTCCACCTGGCACAGGCTTGCGAAGGTCTCCTCTAGATCCTGGATCAAAGTTCTTGCCTCCCGAGATTTTACCACGATGTCGTCGATGTAGGCTTCAGCGTTTCTCCCGAGCTGTTGACCTAGGGCGATGTGCATCAGCCATTGGAAGGTTGCTCCTGCGTTGCGCAGTCTGAATGGCATGCAATTGTAGTAGTACACTCCGCACGCGGTCAGGAAGGCCGTCTCTGGTGGTAGCCCAAGAACGCGTCCAGGAAACACAGCAGGTCGCACTCGGCGGTGGAGTCGACAATCTAGTCGAAGCGCGGAAGCGGGAACGGGTCTTGGGGCAGGCCTCGTTGAGGTTGGTGAAGTCGACACACATGCGATCCTTTCCTCCTTTCTTTGGCACGACGACGGGGTTCGCCAGCCACTCTGGGTACTGGACCTTGCGAATGACGCCTGCCGCTTCCAGCTTGCGCGTCTCCTGGACGATGAAGGACTGCTTCTCCGTGGACTACCGCCACGCCTTCTGCTTCACAGAGCGCACATTGGGGCACACCCTTAGGTGATGCTCGATCACCCCCCTTGGGACCCCTACCAGCTGCCATTGAACCTCACCAATGCCTCCTCTTGATCCAGCTCGAGGTTGGCGCCTATGGTGAAGGTGTCTCCTGAGGGCGTACCTTCCTCTATGGTACTTGCTTTGTCTCGGCCCGATCTTGAGTGAACAGCTTCTTCTTCTTTGCTGGCGCGGCCTTCTTGGCTCCGAGAGTGGCCTCATTGGCCGGGCATGCTGCCGTGGCGGCCCTGAAGGCAAGCTTGAGTGTCGTCAGAGCCTCCTTGGTGTCTCCAGCCATGGTGAGGACGCCATTACTCCCTAGCATCTTCATGAGGTTATAAGCAGGATGGGTAGCTGCCTTGAACTGGGCCAAGGCCGGGTACCCGAGGATGGCGTTGTACGAGAGGCCGATACGGGCGATGTCGAAGTCTATAAGGTCGGTGCGGTAGTTGTCGCGGGTGCCGAAGGTCACATGAAGGCAGATCGGCCCTAGGGGCTGGTGGAGCCACCGCCGACCCTGGAGAAGTACTTGGTGGGGCGAAGACATTCATGCGGCACATGGAGGAAGCCAAAAGTTTCCATGGAGAGCGCATTAAGGCCGGCCCCGCCATCGATGAGGGCCTTGGTGACGGCTACATTGCAGATGGTGGGCGTGCAGAGCATTGGGAGCACGCCCGAGCTAGTGGTGGTGACGGGGTGGTCCCTCGAGTCGAATGTGAGTTCGGCCTTGGGCGCCGCCCAACTTGGGGGAGCTCCCTACTGCATGGAGGCGGCGCCGACTTGGCGGGAGAACTGCTTGGTGTGGCGGTCCGAGGGTGGTTCTTGTGAGCCGCCGAGGTGGGCTCCGACGGCAGTGGGCGCTGGCGCCACAAAGCGTTTGACGAAGAGGCCGCGCAGCTCCTCCCAAGATACCACTGAGGATTCTGGGAGGGTGATTAGCTAGGTGCGCGACACGCCAGCAAGTGCCATGGGAAACCAGTTGGCCATGACCTTGTCATCGCCTTCGGCTTCCAGGACGGCCTCCTCGTATGCCCGTAGGAAGGCTGACGGATCCGCCACGCCGTCGTAGCGAGGCGGCATCTCTGGCTTGAACTTGCACGGCCACTGCACCCGCCGCAAGGCGGGGGTGAAAGCTCTGAGCCCCCTAGCACTGTCGTGGGTGCCCGTCGTCCTAGCTGGAAGAACAATGCCTGCCATGGGGATAGTGCGTGGAGGCGGTGGAGGGTGGATCGACGGAAGGAAAGCTTCGACGCACCACTACCTCGCTCGCCAAATGTAGGATTTCGGGTTCCGGCAAAACCCTTAAAGTTCGAACGCTGGGGTGCGCACAAAGATCTTTCCCCACCCAGCTCACGCTCTCGCAACGATCTCAAAACCTAGCTCGCCCAACTCAAAGAATAAGGGAGACAAGAGTTTATACTGGTTCGGGCCACCGATGTGGTGTAATACCCTACTCCAGTGTGGTGTGGTGGATTGCCTTGTAGGCTGAGGATGAACAAGTACAAAGGAAGAAAAACCTCCCGAGGAGAGGTGTTCTTGAGCTCGGTGAGCTGGTGCGTATGAGGGTGGAATGGATCCGATCCCCCTCCTATGGTGATGGCTAGTCCTATTTATAGAGGACCTAGTCCTCTTCCCAAATATTAGGCGGGAAGGGATCCCACAACGGCCAATTTGAATGGGGACAGGTAGTACAAGCTATCCTGACAAAATGTGGTCTTCGCCTGCCAAAGGTTCTGGTGGTGACGCCGTCGTGGGCTCCGCGATGACCTCCGTCCTGTCGTCCTGTTGGTCTTGGTCTTGTTGCACTGATATGGAAACCTTTGCCTGGCGCCTCGGGACTCCTCGCCTATGCCCGCTCCTTTAGCACCAAAGAGGCAACTGGTGCTCTGCGCCCGCTCGCTCCCGCCTGGCACCCGCCTGGCCTTGGTCATCATGGCTCACGTTACGGGAACCTCACGAGGTGCCCCTTACCTTGATCTCTCCACTCCTTGCGAGCCAGCCTAGCGAGGCTGCCACTGAGGAGGTCTTGTATCGTCCGCCTCAAGAGGCTTGGCCCCTCACAAGGGTCTTCAGTGTTTCTTGGTGAAGATGGGCCATACCAGGCCGCTGGGCGAGCCACACCGTGGGCTGCAGGCAGGCAAGTCTGGGACCGCCGTTCCTAGAACACCGACAGTAGGATTACAGGTTGAGGGCACAAGCCAAGAAAGCAGCCCACAAACATTACATTTCACATGTACTAAAACACACTGGCTTACCATATGTTGTTGTGAAGCCTCGCTGCTGTTGCAATGTTCTTTGAAGATATCGTCAGCATCCCATGGTTGCAAATCTAGTTGTTGTAGTTTATTTTGCACCCTCTATTTTGGTAAAATTAATTTTAATTGCATGCACTGGTTCGAATTGATCATCAATGGTTCATCTAAACTAATGAAGGAAGGGTGTGTGCTTACACGACAATATATCTGCTTCACTATATTTTTATGCTTCTTTGAGGTGCTAGCCCCAAAAGAACAAATATTTTGCTCGATGGGGTTGGCAGCTCCATAATTAATCCTTACTTATGAAGCCTGTTATCCCAAACAAGTTGGAGTAGGCTAGATATGAGACCCATTCACGAGGACTTCCCATGAGGTCACCCATCCTAGTACCACTCTCGCCCAAATGGGTTTCATACCCAAAAGACTGGCTAGTTTTTAATTAGTCATGCAACTTGGGAAGATCAAGAACACACAAAAAATTAATGAACAGAGGCTCGGAGCGAACATCAGAAAATGTAGGGAAAAACGAACAAAAAGCAGTGGAACCACATGCTAGTTTGCTTATGCGTAATTAAGCATAGAGAACATGAAGCAGTATGATGGAACCAACAGGTGGCATCATAACAACACCATTATCATAAATATAGCATGCAAGAAGTAAAATAGTAGGTAGTGATATCTAGGAGGTACAGTAATACTTAGGACAAAACTAAAGCATATTAACTATATGTGCACTGGTATGTAATTTAGCACATGTAACATGTTCACTGCCAGAAGTATGGCCCTACAGGTGCAAGTAGAATAACTCATCTCATGAAAAATTGAATGATGCCCTAAAGAAATTCAAAGGTGCGGTGCTTATTCTAAGAAAGTGAACGTAGGCGTCGGCCGTTGGATAATAGTACCTGATTCTCGGTGGCGTATGGGTATCGTTGTCATACTTGATAGCTAAGGATCGTCGATGGTGCTCGTGTTGCAGTTGAGTTTGGGCAGGCTATCGCCATCGCTGAAGTGGCTCCGGTGCTTCGGTTGCGGCGCCTGTCGACATACAAGAAAGCTCATCTGTGGTAAGTGAACAGTTGCATGATAAAGAAGAGAAAAACCAAGGGAGTACAAATCGAAATAACCCGACGAGGCTGTGGGGTCAGTAAAGCAGGGCCGGTGGAGTTGAATATGGCGTCCGTGGAGCAGGTCTGGTGCAGTGGACGAAGGCTTCGGTGGGCGAAGTGTATAGTGCTTTCGGTGAGGCGGTTCTGTTGCGGCGGACGAGGGCTTGTATGAAGGGCCAGCAATGGGGTGGACGAGGGAGTCCGTGAAGGGCCTACACTATGGTGAACGAGGGTGCCGGTTAAGCAGATCCGATGCGGTGGACCATGATGGCGGTCAAGGAGATCTGGAGCGATGGACAAGCCAGTCGGTGAAGCGGCTCCGGTGAAGTGGTGAGTTGGCAGTTGGGGGTTTCAAGGTGCGGAAGGTAGATCCGGCGGGGTGTGAGGTGCACTGCCGCGGTGGAGAACTAGATTCGGCGGCTTGCCGTGGATGGGGGGGTCCGGGAGGGGAATGGGAGGGGCTCTGGGGAAGAATGTTGGGGGCAAAGTGGGGAAAACAATGGAGTTACCAACGCAGCCCTTCTCCGTTCATGTGGCAGGGCTAAACTTTTCGGCGCGAGATATTTCGATGTGAGCAGGAAGTTTGAAAGCTTTTGGCGCCTGAAATTATAAGTGTTCTGCTCTTGTACGGCCGACTATGATATCATGGCCGAGAATTTATTTGTTTTGCACCCAAAAGAAAGTGGAAGTTTTGAAAATCAATGTCTCCAACTCGAAACTTCGACTGTCCATTCAATTCAAATATGGATCATTGAGCTAGTACAAGTAAATACCATCATACGGTCCAATAGAAATGAAATTCCAAATGTGTTTATCCTAAATATGATGACAAAAGCAAAAATGTGTATGTGTATGAATAAAGTGGATGATTATAAAGTTTGAACATGCCCGTATGTGTATATCTCTAGGTTTGATATATGAATTTGAAATCATGAAATCCCGACTCAGTAAATATACCTCTATTCAAATGAATTACAAAAGCTAATGATGGAGTCGAATTCCAAAATTCCAATCTTAGATTTGTAATTGTGCTACATCAAGGTATATCACGCATGTTCAAAAGTATCGTTATCTCATAGTCCAAAGTGTGAAACAAATTGATCAACCATGAATGCACACACTATTGACCATATATATGTCAATTACGCTAAAGCCCCCCCCCCCCACACGTCGTTCTCTCCCCCAGACACGAACACTCGAGCACATTAAAACCCGCCTCTCTTCTAAAGTCCGGACCCCAATATAGGTCTCTTATCACTTTGTATCTTGGGCATGCACACATCTCTTACCCCACTCTCCAGGTCTCCCCGCATCTCTCTTTCCCAAGAACACGCACTATGTAGAGTGTATCTTTCTCATAAACACAAAACGTCGCCCCCAAACATCTATCTCCCTAGTTATGTGGTTCTCACACACTCACCTCATACACCACCTCCACTGCAAACAAGCACACTTTGTCTCCTTGTGCACCACTCTCCTCTTTCTATCTCTCCCACATGCGGACCCGCCCCAGCACCTTCCCTGTATACATATATGTTGTGACTCTTTCCATAGCTCCCTAATGTATCATCGTTCTCAATCTCGCATGTTGTTCTCTACACCATCTATTCTTGATCTCTCATGAAGTCCCTATCACACACACGATGACTCGCTTCCCTTGCGTCTTCGTACATAGGCCAATTTCGAACAACATCAACATTGTCTCCCTATCTATATGCCACTTATGGACACAAACGACCCCTCTCCCCCCTCTCCCCCCCCCCTCTCTCTCTCTCTCCATCGCTAGCTCCCTCTCTCTCTCACTCTCACACCCCTCTCCCACACACACTCAATGTCTCTTAAAAATAGTCTGCTCCCCGCCCGCACCCATGCTATCCCGCTACTACACATGCCTTTGTCTCTCTTTGACACACATGTCACACCATTCCCCCTTCCGTTATACTAGGTTTACATCATTAGTGGTCTCTCTACTCCAAATACACACACTCCCTCTCACACACAAATGTGCGCACAAACACACACAAACACGCACAAACACCCATCTAGCTATCTGGATCCTTCTTTTTAGACACACACCTTGCATATTCTCTACAACTCTAGATATGTATATACCACCCCTCTCTAGCTTACATGCACACCCAAATTCTCCATCTCTCTAACTCACACATCTCTCCCCATGCCCGCATGTGTATCTCACACACTCACTCTCTGATTATGTCTATGTGTCTTGACGTTACACAACACAAAGCCCCATGTACATGTCTCTCTCTATCCTCCACACACATAGACACAAAGAATCTTTTATCATTGCCTCAGTCTCTAGACACATCACAGAAGCACACTGTCTCTCTCTCTCGCAAACATGCTCAACAAGGGTTTCCGCGTGAATAACTTACCGTCTATTCATCAATAGTCGTGGTAGTACGTCGAACACGAGATGTGAAAAAGAATAAATCTACACATGCGTAAACCACCTAGTATGACTACTAGGACTAGAGCAAGGCGAAAGCGTGCCACCGTCACCCCCTCCTTATTGGTGACGGGAAAACCTTTGTTTTACACAGTCGAGAAGTCATTGTGCTAAGGCCCCACATGTTGAGCCATTGAATAGAATGTAGATCCTATTTTACGGAAACAAGCTACTATTGATAATACATTTGTATCTCCATACTTATATTTCTTCTCTTATAAAAAAACGAGTTGGTGATGATGGTATGCGTGCCATCTTGCAATAGACCGTCCAATCTATATCCGATGGATGGAAATTAAACTAAAAGATACTTGCACCTCTCTCCACATTTGCAGACAAGGCCTTCCCTTGTTCATCCTTATCGCCAACAACATCATTGTTGAGCAATTAAAAAAGCAAGCCTCTGAAACAAACTGGCCTGGTGGCCGCTGCTGGCATCGTCCATCCCCTTGCCTCCACTCAGTCCGACCACCAATCACCACCACACCCCACTACACTTCACTTTATCTCCTCTTTCATGAGATATCATTAGTTTTTACACATGGGATTACTCCTACATGGGTCAATCACAACAAGTGTTTTATAAAAATATGCATCTTGATGTTCCATGCAATGCACAGACATCTTGCTAGTAATCCTACAGAAGACTAAGTTGGTGATGATGGCGTGTCTGCCATCCGTCATTTTTGACTATTAGATCTACATCTAACGACTGTGAGGTAAGTTGTTGCCTTTTCTCACAAACATCCCACTTATCTACCAATTTGCAGAAAAAACCATAATTAATATCTTAGAACCAACCACACCCCTCCCTCACCTCACCAAAACAGCCCAAGGAATATTTTCTAATTGAAACATAATATATCTCTTGTGATATCTACACTCTTTTAAAAAAACCGAGTTGGTGATGATGGTGTGCCTGCCATGCTACAATATAGACCGTCCGATCTATATCTGACGGATAGAAAGAAAACTATGACAATTTTGCAAAAAGATACCCGCACCCCTCTCCACATTTGTAGATAAGGACTTCCCTCGTTCATCTTCGTCTCCCACAAGATAAACAACTCGTATAAATGCATCTTGATGTTCCATGCAACCCATGGGCCTCTTGCTAGTATGTATATCAAAATTAGAGTGTTTTGTATCAAGTTTGTGAATAAGTATTATTCTAATTATGATCCGTTTCAACGCACGTGAACATTGCTAGTATTTCCAACCATTCCAAAAAATGCTAGTATTTCCATAGTTTCGAGTTTTCCATCAATATATTAGTCACCCATGGTTGATATTTACTTTCAATCATGTACACATAGGCACTATTTAACTAGCCTTGCTTATTGGCTTCAAAGCTTAACTTTCACTCCTACTTACAATATGTAGAGTATTTAACAAAAAAGTACCACTTACAACCAGCCCCAGGAAGAAACTATTGTACAAAAAAATAGCAAAAACATACCCAAAATTTCTTAATCCGTGCCAAAAACTACTACCTAGTGCCGATTAGGCTCGTTTAAACCCGTTTATGACAGGGTTGGCCCACACGTCCGTGCTGATGAGGCAGCTTAAACCAACACATTTTGTTTGACTGTTGACACGGGGGACCCACATCTGACCTTCTATCTTGTTTTTCCTGTACATGAAATCATTGTTCTTCCTGAACATTACTTCAAACAGTACTGATGCGTGTTCGTCGGTGGTGCCGGTGATGAGGGAGTTGGCAGCCGCTCCGCCGGACAGGTCGGACGCCGTGCTGGCCACTACACGGGTTGGCAGGCTGGCCCGAGTGTGACTCACGCGCGAGCAAGCCGCCGCGCTGGCCTTTGCTCGAGCCAGATGGCTGGCCTTAGCGCGGCGCGCGCGAGCAAGCCGTTGTGCCACCGTGCAAATCTAGCTAGCAAACCTTGTAGACAAGCAGCTGGACGGAGCTATCTTCGCTAGCTAGCGGCCATGAGCGCCGGGCGGAGCTGGCATCCGGGCTGCCGCAAGATGGGCTCCGCACTGCCGGCGACTTTGACCTCGCCTTCTGTCGACGGCGGTAGCTGCGTCCCATGGTCGAGGATGACTAGGTGGATGGGCCGAAGGTAGGAGGTCACTCAAGGATTTTTGTGCAGACTTACATGTAGGTCCCACAAGTCATAATCCCTAACCTGCCTGTCGAATAGAAGGCGTTGACTTAAGGGGCGACATGGGTTGAAACGTGCCTATAACGACACTTTGTAGAGTAGTCGTTTCTTGGTAGGGCTGGTTGGTAAGGGCATTTAGTATAATGGTTGATAAGGTAGTCTTATCTTAAGTCTGCCATGTATGCAAGTAGTAGTAGTTTCTTGGCATTATTTGTGATTTCTTTGCTTTATTAGTGGTTTCTTGTAAGGAACAATGTACTACTAGCGACAAAAGGCAACTCTAGGTTGCGTTGTACTCCAAGGAGTACTACTAGTGGTCGCCGGAGTGTATACCTCATTTTGTGGGTTTGGTCCCGGCCGAACGCACGGCGGCCTTGATTTTAAATAGTAACTTTGCTGGGAGCCAATATTGTAGTACACGGGTAGTTTGAGTTTTGAAGTCGAACGGAAGTGTCGCACCACAATCTGGGTGCACTGCATAGCCCAACCACGTGAACAGGTTTTCCTTCCCATCATCTCGTGGCTCACGTGATCGCCCTAGCTGCACCTCGCTTGCAAGCTTCCTCATCAGCTAGTAGCATATTTAAACTAGCGCCTCCCTATTAAGCCCGAGGAGCCGGAAAAGCCTGGCCCGGCATTGGGAACTGTGCAATATGGCTTTATACGTAAAGTGCTAGTACTCTACTATTACTCTCTAGCTTGTGGCATTGCACGCGTGGACTTCACTCCATTATCGTCTCTATTAAAGAAATTCCTCTTGACGTGATTTTTTTGAAAAGGAGGCAAAAAAGCTTTACCTCATCTCATTCATAAAGAAGGAACTACTAACAAAGTTCGACGAGATCCATTACACCTCCACAAATGGAAGCGAAAAGCCTAGTCTCACTGTATCAAATAACTCAAATGTTCTGCCCCCGTAGTAACCATCGCTGATAAACAGGCTGCTAGTGTGTGCGTGTGAGGAGAGGCTGAGTAGGCCAGCTACGCACATGAATAGAGCACCGAGAGTACCCACTACGCAGGTGTACTTTCCCTGCATTGATAGTACAGTGATGGTTCTAGAGAACGGTACTACCCTCCACTTCCAACTGTAGCTTCTTGGCCCTGAGATTAAGAGTCCAAAACTAGTGCACTATACTAGAAGCATAGTACATCGCACTACTAGTTGAGAAAGTAGTACTAGTACTGCTACAGTAGGAGTACGGAAATAATAGCCTCGCCCCTTCGCTAAAGAATGATCGAGGAGCTATAGTTGGAAGGGACGAGGCCTTGCAGTTACTACGCTCTTATCTCCTCCTCGCCAGTTCCCCTCCCCCCAAAGAGAAGGCAGTTTGTCGCTGATCCCATAGATTCGCCAGGCGGTTCTCCTCCTCATCAGGGCTGGGATACCTTGGACGACATCCTCTAGGAGAAATCGCATGCCGCTCCGACGTCCTCACCGCCGCGAGACTCAGTGCTTCCTGCACCAACTTTTTCAAGATGATACTTAAATAGGCTTGGGAAAAGGCCATGCTTGTTGGTCTTCCATGCGTCCTTGAGGAGAAGGTTCTTCTATGGGACAATCCTTCAAACAGCCCACTGCTCCCTGGCCATGGTTGCACGTTGACTACACTAGAGTTGCCGGCGTTGAGAGGTAGTCGGATTTTGTCCGATGAGCAGGTCAGTCATGGAGTTTGATCGTGTAGTACTTAGTTATTCCATTTCCATCCCGTAGTTTGATAGAGGCAGGGTGTCCCGTCTTTCGATGAGATGATGGATATCGCTTTGGTGGAAGTCGACTTTGACGATCCGACTATGAACGTGTGAGGACGTCGCGCCTTAGCAATCGCTAAACCAACTCCGAGAGGTTATCGACCACGCCGGAGCACGATCAACCTGACCACGAGGGTCTGTTTCCTGCGAGAAAACGAAGAACAAGCAAGAAACTGAGATTGCAATCTGGATATTGCGAATATAAGATGAAAGCTTTATTGATCAAGGTGGGGTTCTGTGACGCCTTTGTCTGGTCGTTGAACACAAACGAAGTATGCGAAGTTGCAGCTATGGCGAACTTTCAATCTAAACAAAACCCAAAGTCTAAACGGTGCCCTAAGGGCTGTATATATGGAGGAAGAGAGGGGGAATTTCGTGGCCCTTGGTGGAGGGGTCCGAAATCAACCCCATCTCTTGTTTCCCCACACATACGGACTCTAAAAATAGCCTATACTTATGTATTTCGAAATTACATGGGCCTGGCCCAATAAAAAGGTGACGCAGCACCTATAATAGCCTCTGGACGAAATTTATGAAGTGACATCTTGTATATTTCGTCCAAGGCTTCATGCACTCGTTATGGAGGCTTCAAAGACCTGAAATCATCACTTGTAACTCTGTTCTTGTTCCCCTTGCGCATGCCATCATCTCCATGCTTGTTCTTGCTCCAATGTTCATCCTTCTCCAAGCTAGGCCCTTCATTTGTAAGCAAAACAAATGTATCCAATTTAGGAAGCATCATATTCTCATGAACATTAGAATCATTACCAAGAAACGGAAGTACATGGTAATTTAGTTGGCGTGCGCGAGCTCTAGTAATTGGTCCAGTATGTATAGCAGCAGAGGTTGTGGGTGTAACAATGGTATTGATGTCCTCATCATCCTCCCCTTCTTGAAATGAAGTCGTCCTCGACGGAAGCTCATCTTCCTCACCCAAATAAGGCTTCAAATCTGCAATGTTAAAAGTGGGACTAACCCCAAAATCTGCAGGCAGCTCAAGTTTATATGCATTATCATTTATTTTCTCTAACACCTTAAAGGGACCATCAGCCCATGGCATGAGCTTTGATTTGCGCAAATCAGGAAATCTATCCTTACGCAAATGTAACCAAACAAGATCTCCAGGTGCAAACACAACATGTTTTCTACCCTTATCTCCAGCAAGTTTATATTTGGCATTCATACGCTCAATGTTTTCCTTAGTTAACTCATGCATTTTTAAAATCAATTCAGCACGTTGTTTAGCATCAAAATTAACCTTCTCCGAAGATGGAAGAGGCAACAAATCAATAGGTGCATGAGGTAGGAAACCATACACAACTTCAACTTAGTAGTAGAATGCAATGAACGATTATAAGCAAATTCAATATGAGGCAAGCATTCCTCCCACATTTTCTTATTACTCTTCAAAACAGCCCTAAGCATAGTAGACAATGTTCTATTGACTACTTCAGTTTGGCCATCAGTTTGGGGGTGACAAGTAGTACTAAAAAGCAGTTTAGTCCCCAACTTAGCCCATAAACATCTCCAAAAGTGGCTAAGAAATTTAGTATCACGATCTAAAACAATAGTATTTGGGACACCATGCAAGCGAATAATTTCACGAAAGAACAAATCAGCAACATTAACAGCATCATCGCTTTTATGACATGGTATAAAGTGTGCCATTTTCGAGAATCTATCCACGACAACAAATATGCTATCCCTCCCCTTCTTTGTTCGAGGTAAACCTAAAACAAGGTCCATAGATATATCCTCCCAAGGAACACTAGGTACAGGCAAAGGCATATATAAACCATGAGGATTGAGTCGTGACTTAGCTTTTTGACATGTAGTGCAGCGAGCAATAAAACGCTCAACATCCCATCTCATCTTTGGCTAAAAGAAATGTGTAGCAAGTACGTCCTCCGTCTTCTTCACGCCAAAGTGTCCCATTAATCCTCCTCCATGCGCCTCCTGCAACAACAAAAGACGAACGGAGCTAGCTGGAATGCATAGCTTGTTAGCACGAAACACAAATCCATCGTTAACGACAAACTTGTTCCACATTCTTCCTTCTTTACAATTCTGCATTACATCTTTAAAATCAGCATCATGCACATATTGATCTTTGATGGTCTCCAAACCAAATATTTTGAAGTCAAGTTGTGAAAGCATAGTATAGCGACGAGACAATGCATCAGCAATAACATTTTCTTTTCCCTTCTTGTGTTTAATGACATAAGGGAAAGTCTCAATGAATTCAACCCATTTAGCATGTCTACGATTCAGTTTAGTTTGACTTTTAATATGTTTCAAAGATTCATGATCAGAATGTATAACAAATTCGTTGGGCCATAAATAATGTTGCCATGTTTCTAAAGTCCGAACAAGAGCATATAATTCTTTATCATAAGTAGAATAATTCAGACTAGGCCCACTCAATTTTTCAGAAAAGTATGAAACAGGTTTGCCATCTTGTAATAACACACCTCCTAATCCAATTCCACTAGCATCACGTTCAAGCTCAAAAGTCTTATTAAAATCAGGAAGTTGGAGTAAAGGAGCATGTGTCAACTTATCTTTCAATACCGAGAAGGCTTCTTCCTGTGCGGTACCCCAAAGAAAAGGCACATCTTTCTTTGTAAGCTCATTCAGAGGTGCAGCAATGGTGCTAAAATCTCTCACAAAACGCCTATAGAATCCAGCGAGGCCAAGAAAACTCCTCACTTGTGTGACCGTTTTGGGCTGCGGCCAACTCTCAATAGCTTCAATCTTGGCTTTATCAACTTCAATTCCCTGTGGAGTAACAACATAGCCAAGAAAAGATACTCGGTCGGTGCAAAAGGTGCACTTCCCAAGGTTACCAAACAAACGTGCATCATGTAGAGCAATAAAAACAGCACGTAAATGTTCCAAATGTTCTTCCAAAGATCTGCTATAAATCAGTATATCATCAAAATAGACTACCACAAATCGTCCAATGGAAGCACGTAAAACTTCGTTCATTAGTCTCATGAAAGTACTAGGCGCATTAGTTAACCCAAAAGGCATGACTAACCACTCATATAATCCAAACTTAGTTTTAAATGTTGTTTTCCATTCATCTCCCAATTTCATACGAATTTGATGGTATCCACTACGCAAATCAACTTTGGAGAATATTGTAGAGCCACTCAATTCATCAAGCATATCATCTAGCCTAGGAATAGGATGACGATAACGAATAGTAATATTATTAATGCCTCTACAATCAACACACATACACGATGTACCATCCTTTTTCGGCACTAGAATAATAGGGACAACACAAGGACTAAGGGATTCGCGTATATAACCCTTGTCGAGAAGCTCTTGTACTTGACGCTTAATCTCCTTCGCCTCCTCTGGATTGGTACGGTATGGCGCACGGTTTGGCAGTGAAGCACCGGGAATTAAGTCGATCTGATGCTCAATCCCTCGAATAGGTGGTAATCCCGGTGGCACGTCTTGTGGAAAGACGTCAGCGAACTCCTGCAAAATGTTAGTGATAGCAGGAGGCAAAGAGGAAGGCACGTCCTCGAATGAAAATAATGCCTCTTTGCACACAAAAGCATAGCAAACAGATTTGCTGAAAACTAGCTCATCAATATCAGATTTGGTGGCAAATAAACATGCACTTTTCAATTTAATTTTAGAAGCAACACTATATGGTTTATTATTAGGCTTCATTTGTTGCTCAAATTCTTTTGCCACAATCTGATTTTCACTCTTATTCTTCTCTTGTTTTGCTTTATTAGCTCTATTAATATCATCTTTCAAAATAGAATCAGGAGTCATAGGAAGCAAAGTAATATTTTTATCCTTATGAACAAGAGTATACTGATTGTTTCTACCATGGTGTACAGAATTTTTATCAAATTGCCATGGTCTACCAAGTAATAAGGAACATGCTTGCATAGGTACCACATCACAATCAACATAATCAGCATATGTAGATATACTAAAATGCACACGAACAATACGTGTTACCTTAACCTTGCCGCTGTTGTTGAACCATTGGATGTAGTAAGGATGTGGATGTGGTCTTGTGGTGAGAGAAAGCTTCTCCACCATCTCCATGCTAGCCAAGTTGTTGCAGCTCCCTCCATCTATGGTGACGCGCACAGAACGTTCTTTCACAACTCCCTTGGTATGGAACAAATTGTGCCTCTGATTTTGCTCAGCTTGTGTGACCTGCACACTCAAAACATGTTGAGCAACTAAACATTCATACCTGTCAGCGTCTTCAGGAGCCATGTATTGCGTCTCATGATCAGAATCATCTCCACCATGTTCTTCACGTGTAATAAGAGCCAAAGTCTCCTCATCATAGTCACTAGCGGACTCATATCCACCATCCGCAGTAGCAATCATCACACGCGGAGATTTGCATTCTCTCACATAATGACCTCCTCCCTTACAACGACGACAAATAATATCACTTGTGTGCCCTGTTGATGCCATGGAAGAAGAACTCTGTGCAGGCCCGGCAGGTGCGCCCTTGGCAGATAATGGTGGTTGTGCCTGTTTTCTTGTATCACGACTGGAGGAGGCACCTGATTGAGGTGCTGGTGCAGTTGAAGTAGAAGATGCACGTGGTGTCCATGATGAAGGTCGGCCTGCAGAAAAGTTAGTTCGCGCCAATGCTTGTCGATCCTGCACTTCACGTTCAGCTTTACAAGCAAGATGGAATAAACGAGTGATATTAGTATACTCCTTGTAGTCTAGAATGGTCTGAATCTCTCTATTTAATCCACCCAGAAAACGTGCAAGCATAGCTTCATTCTCCTCAACAATACCACATCTAATCATGCCAGTTTGTAATTCCTGATAATATTCTTCTACAGAATTTTTCCCTTGTCTTAAACGCTGTAATTTTTGAAGCAACTCACGTTGATAATATGGTGGAACCCAACGCGTACGCATAGCAGTTTTCAAAGCAGCCCAAGTAGTTGGAATAGGATATAATCTACAATGTTCAGACCACCATACACATGCAAAACTAGTGAAAGCACAAACAGCAGCAGCAACCCGTCTCTCCTCAGGATATTGTAAACATGTAAATCGTTGTTCAGTTTCTAACTCCCAAGTAAGATATATATCAGGAACATATCTACCCTCAAATGGTGGAATATTCAATTTCAGTTTAGGAATATGGACATCATCTCGTACCTGAGGTGGTGGTGCAGGCCTACCATTACGAATATATACCTGAGGTCGACCTACTGGTGGTGGTGCTGGTGGCTGCACGTAGTTCGGATTTTGATCAACCTCATCCTCATAATCGCCCGCATACTCATCATCCTCCGCATCAACAGTAGGAGCCACAGAAGTATCAACAGCAGCACCAACAGTTTGGCCAAACGCAAGAGGGACACGGCTCGCTCGGCGGAGGTCTGTTTCGCGACGTGGAGGTAGTCGTTGTTGTTGTTGTTGTTGGAGAGGTGCGTTAGGTGCAGCGGGTGGTGGTGGTGGAAGACGCGCGAGCAATTCATTAAACTTGTTATCGAGCTTTGTTTCGAACGTCTTCTCCATGCCATCTATCTTCTCCATGGCCTCTTCAAATCTGTTTAACACATCTTGCACCTGTCCACTCATCATTTGCTGAAATTTATCATGTAGCTGTTTGTTCGTCAGGTTCTCCCAATCAGTCTCATCGGCTTGTGATCCTACCATGGTTAGCAGCAAATAGAAACACACAAGAATATGATCCTACACACTACTAAGAAGTGGTGGTGGTGTATAACAAACCCGTCAAGCAAACCTCAAATTCTTACCAGTTCTTACCCAGCAGCAGGTGGTGATCGGCAGCCGTTGTAGTCAAAACTCTCAAAGCTTGGATAGAGCGATTACCAGGGAGAGTCAAACGCACGACGTAGATGTATGTGGAGCTGGGAAGGCTTATAATATGGTAGCAAAAAGGGTCAGCAATAATCAATTCAGAGATGCAAAGTTGAATAAACGCTCAACGATGGCACTGTGCTGGTCCTAGGCTAGACCGTGCTAGAGACACGAGCCTAGAACACTAACAAAATCATGGCGCTGCACGTAAACAAGGGAAAAGCACACTCTGGAATATTTTTTTCGCTCTTTTTTTTTGCGCTGCTCTTTTTTTTGCGCTGCTCTTTTTTTTTTGCGAAAAATCACTATAATGGCGAGTGTCTCAAAACTCTTCCCAGGTCAAACTGACAGGATGGGCATGAAATTTTTTCGACCAAATTTTTTTTTTCGACTGCCTGGACCCAAAAACTGGAAACGGGTCAAAAAAAACTTTCTATAACGGCGACTGTCTCAATACGCTTAGAAACACCTAAAATTAGGATAGCCAGATTTTTTTTTTGTCAAGTGCGTTTTCCGAAAATTTTGGGCCTAAACGGAGGGTGGTTTCCGGAACCTACTCCGGCAAGGAAACACGAATCGGAAACTAGATGGATCTCGAAAACAAACCTAATATGACAAGAACTCGGATTGGTGGTGGATATATGGCGGTAGATGGCAGCGGTGGTGGTATATGACAGCGGTGGTGGTATATGGATACGGATTCGAAGCGGTGGCGGATAAGCGGTGGTGGTAGATGGCAGGGGCGATGATGATGGTGCGGCGGCGGCGTGACAACTTATGACCAGAACTCGAAACTCTAAAAGACTAGACTCTAAGACCAGCAACTAGACACGACGATGCAACCGCAAATTCAACAAAGCAAAACGCTAAAAAGATTATGCAAAGGCTCAGATTGGTTCGGATATGATGAACTAACCCTAATTTTTTTGGCTTTTTCATGGACTGTAGGTATGAAAAACAGACTCGATCTAAACTACAAAAAACTGTAAAATCTCACCGAGCAACCTGGAAATCTGATACAACTTGATAGAGGCGGGGTGTCCCGTCTTTCGATGAGATGATGGATATCGCTTTGGTGGAAGTCGACTTTGACGATCCGACTACGAACGTGCGAGGACGTCACGCCTTAGCAATCGCTAAACCAACCCCGAGAGGTTATCGACCACGCCGGAGCACGATCAACCTGACCACGAGGGTCTGTTTCCTGCGAGCAAACGAAGAACAAGCAAGAAACTGAGATTGCAATCTGGATATTGCGAATATAAGATGAAAGCTTTATTGATCAAGGTGGGGTTCTGTGACGCCTTTGTCTGGTCGTCGAACACAAACGAAGTACGCGAAGTTGCAGCTATGGCGAACTTTTAATCTAAACAAAACCCAAAGTCTAAACGGTGCCCTAAGGGCTGTATATATGGAGGAAGAGAAGGGGAATTTCGTGGCCCTTGGTGGAGGGGTCCGAAATCAACCCTATCTCTTGTTTCCCCACACATACGGACTCTAAAAATAGCCTATACTTATGTATTTCGAAATTACATGGGCCTGTCCCAATAAAAAGGTGACGCAGCACCTATAATAGCCTCTGGACGAAATTTATGAAGTGACATCTTGTATATTTCGTCCAAGGCTTCATGCACTCGTTATGGAGGCTTCAAAGACCTGAAATCATCACTTGTAACTCTGTTCTTGTTCCCCTTGCGCATGCCATCATCTCCATGCTTGTTCTTGCTCCAATGTTCATCCTTCTCTAAGCTAGGCCCTTCATTTGTAAGCAAAACAAATGTATCCAATTTAGGCAGCATCATATTCTCATGAACATTAGAATCATTACCAAAAAACGAAAGTACCTAGTAATTTAGTTGGCGTGCGCGATCTCTAGTAATTGGTCCAGTATGTATAGCAGCAGGGGCTGTGGGTGTAACAATGGTATTGATGTCCTCATCATAGTTTCTCTGCTTCCCACCGTCTTATATATAGGTCTGGGTCGGTGCCAACAAAGATTGGCTTGCATACCTCCGGCAGGACACCACCATCATTTTGCACAACATCCACAGCAGTGCGGCCGTTCCCGTAGACCCCTTCTCAACCATTGGGATCGGCCTTCTGGACTGGCTGGGCGTGAATGCGTATGATGATGCCTACATGAGATTGAAGAAGATAGCAATTGCGGACCCACCGACAAAGCGACGTGGCTACGATGATTACTATCTCATCGCGGTGTTCGACATAAGGATTGCCATCAATGCAAGAGGCAGTAACGGAAGAGGCTGGCGCATATTGGCTACGGCAGATTTGTACCCCTACACGTTTGAAGACGTCGTGCGCCATCTAGGCAGCATCTTCATAGTGACAAGCCAGGGTACTTGTTTCATCTGGTTGCCATCCTACGATACGGGAGATTACAAACGGAATGCACAAACCATCATTTGCATCCCTAATGGTACTCCACTATTTTGTAGGGACCAGTCATCCCCCGATCAAAATAAGATCGCCGATCCTGGATGTGCATTTGCATCCGTGATTCGGTCTAACCTGGAACCTTGTAGCTGACTTTGGCATATTGGGATCAACTATCTTAGCAGTCGTTACCCATGTTACCACGGATGTGCAACATGGTCACACCATCTACAATGATCGTACTATCACCATCTACCCAGGTATTCCATTTAGTATTATATTTTTTAACCCTCTTGCCTTCTCTTTCGTTGTTGTACTACTTACTAGTACTAGTAGGAGTACTTTTACCTTGGAGGACGAGTATAGCTAGCTAGGACCTTGAAGACATGAACCCACTAGCTTCCACCATTTTTGTTTTTCCATGTCTTACTATCTCATCCATGTAGCCAAGAGTGGCTATATATAAAAAGCCGGTTATTTTACTTCCTCTATACTAGAGTAGTACTATTTGTTGCACAGTATTACTGACCTCCATATTTGAGCACAACATTATTATGCATGGACCTTGACTGTGTACGTCACCATGTGTCCAGATCTGAGATGCCGCGTGTACCAGATGAATGGCGCCGATTTGGACCCCCGTGACGGTACGTGGGTGCCCAGGAACACTCTTGGAGAGTACTCACTTTTCATTGGGGACAGCTACCCCATTGTGAAGTGGATGCCACCTTCCGTGCACGACACCGAAGGCCTGCCGTTCATGAAGCATCATTGTGTCTTTAGTGTGCACCGCCGGATGAACGACATGCTGGGACACGCTATCCCTGATTTATGCCACTTCAGCTTGGATGAGTCTCCATCGTGTGGAACCGGACTAGAAAGCTGTGACAATGATTCCCGTTTCCCACCGATATGGATCGTGCCATCCATGAAGAACAACTGGGACTGGAACCTGCAGGAGGACATGTAGCCCATCTATAATGTGTAAGTGGGGTATGGTAAATTGTGAACGGTAGCGCAGTGAATATATGTAGACTAGTCGTGCACAAATTTATCACATGAATTGGAGATGAACTTGTGTGGCATACTCGCATTTGTCCTTTAGAATTTATTACTAGTAAATGTGTTATGTGTACGTGCAACTTGTGTGGTTGTTGCACGGGATCCAACACGCTCATCGAGAAAAAAAAGGTGGCGCAGCTTTGGATATAGGTGACGTGGCGGCATCATACAGTAGCATCGTTCGCTATAGTCGTAATACTCCTAATAGGATGACAACTCCTATAAAACCTTGCGCTTGGCTCTTTGCCTCGTCGGGAGGTTCAACAGTTCGTACTCGTGTGAACCTTGCACTTGGCTCTTCGCCTCTTCGGAAGCTCCAACAATGATGATACTACAATACAATATGATAGAGGCGAGGGTGTCCCGATCTTTCGATGAGATGATAACTATCGATTTGGTGGAGACGACTTTGACGATCCGACTACAAACATGCACGACGTTGCGCCTTAGCAATCGCTAAACCAACTCCGAGAGGTTATTGACCACGCTGGAGCACGATCAACCTGACCATGAAGGTCTATTCCTGCAAGCAATCGAAGAACAAGCAAGAATATGATGAAGCAATTTGAATATTGTGAATATATATGAAGTATTGATAATGGTGGGGATCCGTAAGCGGTCTTGGTGTGGTCGTTGGACTCAAACAAAGTACACGAAGTTGCAATGGCTAACTTTTAACTAAACAAATCCCAAGGAAAAAGCTACTAGATGGATCTACTTATATAGGAGCAAGGGGTGGCGGCCAAGGAGGTGGGAGGACGTTCCAAGGCAGCCTAAAACTAACCCTAGGTCGTACAAGGCTCATGGGCCCAAGTGAAGGTGATGCAACACCTTTGGGCTTGTAGTTTGACTCGGATTCTACTGCAACATCAGATTGTTTCGTCCGTAACTCAAAGCTCCGGGCGAATTTGAAGGTGAATCCAATTGGGATGGAAAGAGCACGAAATCTAGTTTCCAACAAAAAAAGAATCACCCAATTCGGAGTTCGTATGAAAAAGTTGTTGGCGTTTTGAGTCAGGTATGTTTGTGCAGTCCGAATCTGAATCCAGAACGTGAGAGACTTGGACTCTATCTTCTCTTGGCCCAAAAGTGACGTGAGAGGACTTTTTGAACACAACCTAAACATCTCCTTTTCCCTTATCTTCATATGTGGATTGTACAAATGTCCCATACACCTGCAATTAGACAAAACACAAAAGTGTGTGAAGCATTTTTGTTCTGGATAACATAAATAGACTATTGAATAGTTTGCATTAGAAATCACCTGACAAATATGCATGTATACAATATTTTTGGTCGTATCCAAGGTAGTCATGTCCTCATCATCCTCCCCTTTTTGAAAACAAAGCCGTCCTCGGCATTGCTTAATCTGAAATGTGGCTAACAAAAAAGACAAGGTGTACATGTTGTATATGTATATGTCATCCATTTTAACTTCCCTTGATTTTTGCACATATGCCACATGTATACATGAGTAACTTTCATTGTTCATAAAATCTAAAGCCAAAAAATTATCACAAGTAGAAGGCATGAAAATATTGCAACTCAGTTTGCACATATAAGTGAAGCTCTTATTCACTTTAAAAGATTGGCAATGTTCATCATTAAACCATCCTAACTTTGATGAATAAACCTTACTTGCATCAAATTTACATGCTACAACATGCTTAAATAAGCAAACATGCAATAAGTCATTAGACACAGAATCATCATCAAGATTAGAGGTCATATCAAAATGATTAAACATTGGTTCTTTTGCATCAACAGTTAATTCAATGGGTGCACTCAAATTTTTTGATATTTCAGTTGTTTGATCACATGACGCATTCATGACAGTAACAAGAGTCTCTAAAATAGGTGGTGTGCTCAAATCAATAGGCAACTCAACACATGATGCATCCAAGTTAACTAGGCATGCTTCATTCTCATGTGAAGTTATATCATCAAGACCTTTACTGTTACCTCGCAGAGATGTAGCTGATGTAGGTACGGACGTTGACAATGTACCATACTCTTGAGATGATATTGCGCTCACAATCCGAGGTGGGGCTGCTCTAGTAGGTGCAATAGTGGAGTAACCAACCGGCGGTGGTGAGCATCAACTGGAATAGTAGTTGTTGTAGTCACCCAATGCATCCTCCTATATTTGTCTCTCAAAGGTACAAGCACGGACATACATACCAGTAATGCAACAAGGAATATACTGAAATCTTGCCTGAATATCATGGTTCAAACCACCAAAAAATCTATTCATTATATCATCCTCAGATTCTTCTATGTCACAATGATGCATATAAGATTTGAACTCTTGGTAGTAAGCATGAACAGTGTTACTGCCTTGTTTTAATTGCTCCAATTTGCGACGCAATTCACGACAATAGTAAGGAGGAAAAAATTGTTGTCTCATTACAGCTTTCAAAACTTTCCAAGTTATGGGTTGGTTATCAATGTTTTTCTTATAATGTACACTCCACCAAACAGAAGCAAAACCAGTAAATGCTCTAATGGTAGCTCGTACTCTCTCAAGTTCAGAAAAATCATGGTGACTAAAAACTTGTTCTACTTCAAGCTCCCAAGCTAGATAAATAGCAGGATTAAATCTACCCTCAAATGATGGTAAAGAGATAACCTGACCATATGCTTGTGTGTGTTGTCCCAACTCTCGTGATGGTGAAGATGTGTCTGTCATCCAAGAACTTCTATCTCTGGAACCTGTCATGATTAGTAGAAACAAGAACCAAAATTCGAGAATAATGTTCCTATGAACTACTAGGATGTGGTTGTAAAGTGCTCACAGTAAAGCAAATATCAATATATTACAAGTTCTTACCATGCGGCAGGTGGTGACAGGCAACCAGCGGTGTCAAATAACTCTGAAGATTGTGTAAAACGATTGCCAGGGGAACGTACGTATACACGGTGTAGAAATATGTGGAGCTGGTGATGAGGACATCAATACAATTGTTACACCCACAGCCCCTGCTGCTATACATACTGGACCAATTACTAGAGCTCGTGCACGCCAACTAAATTACCAGGTACTTTCGTTTCTTGGTAATGATTCTAATGTTCATGAGAATATGATGCTGCCTAAATTGGATACATTTGTTTTGCTTACAAATGAAGGGCCTAGCTTGGAGAAGGATGAACATTGGAGCAAGAACAAGCATGGAGATGATGGCATGCGCAAGGGGAACAAGAACGGAGTTACAAGTGATGATTTCAGGACTTTGAAGCCACCATAATGGGTGCATGAAGCCTTGGACGAAATATACAAGATGCCACTTCATAAATTTCGTCCCGAGGCTATTTTAGGTGCTGCGTCAGCTTATTATTGGGCCAGGCCCATGTAATTTCGAAATACATAAGTATAGGCTATTTTTAGAGTACGTATGTGTGGGGAAACAAGAGATAGGGTTGATTTCGGACCCCTCCACCAAGGGCCACGAAATTCCCCCCCTCTTCCTCCATATACAGCCCTTAGGGCATCGTTTAGACTTCGGGTTTTGTTTAGATTAAAAGTTCGCCATAGCTGCAACTTCGCGTACTTCGTTTGTGTTCAACGACCAGACAAAGGTGTCACAGAACCCCACCTTGATCAATAAAGCTTTCATCTTATATTCGCAATATCCAGATTGCAATCTCAGTTTCTTGCTTGTTCTTCATTTGCTCACAGGAAACAGACCCTCGTGGTCAGGTTGATCATGCTCCGGCGTGGTCGATAACCTCTCGGAGTTGGTTTAGCGATTGCTAAGGCGCGACGTCGTCGCACGTTCGTAGTCGGATCGTCAAAGTCGACTTCCACCAAAGCGATATCCATCATCTCATCGAAAGACGGGACACCTTTGCCTCTATCAAGTGGTATCAGATTTCCAGGTTGCTTGGTGAGATTTTACAGTTTTTCGTAGTTTAGATCGAGTCTGTTCTTCATACCTACAGTCCACGAAAAAGCCAAAAAAAATTAGGGTTAGTTCATCATATCCGAACCAATCTGAGCCTTTGCATAATCTTTTTAGGGTTTTGCTTTGTTGAATTTGCGGTTGCATCGTCGTGTCTAGTTGCTGGTCTTAGCGTTAGTCTTTTAGAGTTTCGAGTTCTGGTCATAAGTTGTCACGCCGCCTCCGCACCATCATCATCGCCCCTGTCACCTACCACCACTGCTCTGAATCCGTATCCATATACCACCACCAATCCGTATCCAGATACCACCACCGATCCATATCCATATATTACCACCGCTGCCATATACCACCACCGCTGCCATATACCACCACCATATATCCTCCACCAATCCGAGTTCCTTGCATATTAGGTGTGTTTTTGAGATCCATCTAGATTCCGATTCGTGTTTCCTTGCCGGAGTGGGTTTCGAAAAAAAAGAGTCCGGAAACCACCCTCCGTTTAGGCCCAAAATTTTTCGAAAACGCATTTTTCGAAAAAATTTCTGGCTATCCTATTTTTAGGTGTTTCTGAGTGTTTTGAGACAGGTGCCATTATAGGAAGTTTTTTTGACCCGTTTCCAGTTTTTGGGTCCGGGCAGTCGAAAAAGCGAAAAAAAAAATTTGGTCGAAAAAATTTCGTGCCCATCCTGTCAGTTTGACCTAGGAAGAGTTTTGAGACACTCGCCATTATAGTGATTTTTCGCAAAAAAAAGCAGCGCAAAAAAAAGAGCGAAAAAAAATTCCAGAGTGTGCTTTTTCCTTGTTTACGTGCAGCGCCGTGATTTTGTTAGTGTTCTAGGCTCGCGTCTCTAGCACGGTCTAGCCTAGGACCAACACAGTACCGTCGTTGAGCGATTATTCAACTTTGCATCTCTGAATTGATTATTGCTGACCCTTTTTGCTACCATATTATAAGCCTTCCCAGCTCCACATACATCTACGTCGTTCGTTTGACTCTCCCTGGTAATCGCTCTATCCAAGCTTTGAGAGTTTTGACTACAACGGTTGCCGATCACCGCCTGCTGCTGGGTAAGAACTGGTAAGAATTTGAGTTTTGCTTGACGGGTTTGTGATACACCACCACCACTTCTTAGTAGTCTGTAGGATCATATTCTTGTTTGTTTCTATTTGCTGCTAACCATGGTAGGATCACAAGCCGATGAGACTGATTGGGAGAACCTGACGAACAAACAGGTACATGATAAATTTTAGCAAATGATGAGTGGACAGGTGCAAGATGTGCTAAACAGATTTGACGAGGCCATGGAGAAGATAGATGGCATGGAGAAGACATTCAAAATAAAGCTTGATAGCAAGTTTAATGAATTGCTCGCGCGTTTACCACCACCACCGCCGGCTGCACCTATCACACCTCTGCAACACCAACAACAACGCATCCTTCCGAATCAGTATGGACGAGCGAAGCGTGTTCCTATTGAGGATGGCCAAACTTCTGGTGCTGCTGTTCCTGTTATTGATGCTTCTTTGGCTCCTGCTACTACTGCTGCTGGTACCCAGGAGGATGATGAGTATGCGGGCGATTATGAGGATGAGGTTGATCAAAATCAGAACTACGTGCACCCACCAGCACCACCACCAGCAGGTCGACCTCAGGTATATATTCGTAATGGTAGGCCTGCACCACCACCTCAGGTACGAGATGATGTGCATATTCCTAAACTGAAATTGAATATTCCACCATTTGAGGGTAGATATGTTCCTGATATATATCTTACTTGGGAGTTAGAAACTGAACAACGTTTTACATGTTTACAATATCCCGAGGAGAGACGGGTTGCTGCTGCTGTTTGTGCTTTCACTAGTTTTGCATGTGTATGGTGGTCTGAACATTGTAGATTATATCCTATTCCAACTACTTGGGCTGCTTTGAAAACTGCTATGCGTACGCGTTGGGTTCCACCATATTATCAACGTGAATTGCTTCAAAAATTGCAGCGTTTAAGACAAGGGAAAAATTCTGTAGAAGAATATTATCAGGAATTACAAACTGGCATGATTAGATGTGGTATTGTTGAGGAGAATGAAGCTATGCTTGCACGTTTCCTGGGTGGATAAAATAGAGAGATTCAGACCATTCTAGACTATAAGGAGTATACTAATATCACTCGTTTATTCCATCTTGCTTGTAAAGCTGAACGTGAAGTGCAGGATCGACAAGCATTGGCGCGATCTAACTTTTCTGCAGGCCGACCTTCATCATGGACACCGCGTGCATCTTCTACTTCAACTGCACCAGCACCTCAATCAGGTGCCTCCTCCAGTCGTGATACAAGAAAACAGGCACAGCCACCATTATCTGCCAAGAGCGCACCTGCTGGGCCTGCACAGAGTTCTTCTTCTTCCATGGCATCAACAGGGCACACAAGTGATATTATTTGTCGTCGTTGTAAGGGAGGAGGTCATTATGCGAGAGAATGCAAATCTCCGCGTGTGATGATTCCACCGCAGATGGTGGATATGAGTCCGCTAATGACTGTGATGAGGAGACTTTGGCTCTTATTACACGTGAAGAACATGGTGGAGATGATTCTGATCATGAGACGCAAAACATGGCTCCTGAAGACGCTGACAGGTATGAATGTTTAGTTGCTCAACGTGTTTTGAGTGTGCAGGTCACACAAGCTGAGCAAAATCAGAGGCACAATTTGTTCCATACCAAGGGAGTTGTGAAGGAATGTTCTGTGCGCGTCATCATAGACGGAGGGAGCTGCAACAACTTGGCTAGCATGGAGATGGTGGAGAAGCTTTCTCTCACCACAAGACCACATCCACATCCTTACTACATCCAATGGTTCAACAACAGCGGCAAGGTTAAGGTAACACGTACTGTTCGTGTGCATTTTAGTATCTCTACATATGCTGATTATGTTGATTGTGATGTGGTACCTATGCAAGCATGTTCCTTATTACTTGGTAGACCATGGCAATTTGATAAAAAACTCTGTACACCATGGTAGAAACAATCACTATACTCTTGTTCATTAGGATAAAAATATTACTTTGCTTCCTATGACTCCTGATTCCATTTTGAAAGATGATATTAATAGAGCTAATAAAGCAAAACAGGAGAAGAATAAGAGTGAAAATTAGATTGTGGCAAAAGAATTTGAGCAACAAATGAAGCCTAATAATAAACCATCTAGTGTTGCTTCTGAAATTAAATTGAAAAGTGCATGTTTATTTGCCACCAAATCTGATATTGATGAGCTAGATTTCAGCAAATCTGTTTGCTATGCTTCTGTGTGCAAAGAGGCATTATTTTCATTCGAGGACGTGCCTTCCTCTTTGCCTCCTGCTGTCACTAACATTTTGCAGGAGTTCGCTGACGTCTTTCCACAAGACGTGCCACCGGGATTACCGCCTATTCGAGGGATTGAGCATCAGATTGACTTAATTCCCGGTGCTTCACTGCCAAACCGTGCACCATACCGTACCAATCCAGAGGAGACGAAGGAGATTATGCGTCAAGTACAAGAGCTTCTCGACAAAGGTTATATACGCGAATCCCTTAGTCCTTGTGCTGTTCCTATTATTCTAGTGCCGAAAAAGGATGGTACATCACGTATGTGTGTTGATTGTAGAGGCATTAATAATATTACTATTCATTATCGTCATCCTATACCTAGGCTCGATGATATGCTTGATGAATTGAGTGGCTCTACAATATTCTCCAAAGTTGATTTGCGTAGTGGATACCATCAAATTCGTATGAAATTGGGAGATGAATGGAAAACAACATTTAAAACTAAGTTTGGATTATATGAGTGGTTAGTCATGCCTTTTGGGTTAACTAATGCACCTAGTACTTTTATGAGATTAATGAACGAAGTTTTACGTGCTTTCATTGGACGATTTGTGGTAGTTTACTTTGATGACATATTGATTTATAGCAGATCTTTGGAAGAACATTTGGAACATTTACGTGTTGTTTTTATTGCTCTACGTGATGCACGTTTGTTTGGTAACCTTGGGAAGTGCACCTTTTGCACCGACCGAGTATCTTTTCTTGGCTATGTTGTTACTCCACAGGGAATTGAAGTTGATAAAGCCAAGATTGAAGCTATTGAGAGTTGGCCGCAGCCCAAAACGGTCACACAAGTGAGGAGTTTTCTTGGCCTCGCTGGATTCTATAGGCGTTTTGTGAGAGATTTCAGCACCATTGCTGCACCTCTCAATGAGCTTACAAAGAAAGATGTGTCTTTTCTTTGGGGTACCGCACAGGAAGAAGCCTTCTCGGTATTGAAAGATAAGTTGGCACATGCTCCTTTACTCCAACTTCCTGATTTTAATAAGACTTTTGAGCTTGAATGTGATGCTAGTGGAATTGGATTAGGAGGTGTGTTATTACAAGATGGCAAACCTGTTGCATACTTTTCTGAAAAATTGAGTGGGCCTAGCCTGAATTATTCTACTTATGATAAAGAATTATATGCTCTTGTTCGGACTTTAGAAACATGGCAACATTATTTATGGCCCAAAGAATTTGTTATACATTCTGATCATGAATCTTTGAAACATATTAAAAGTCAAGCTAAACTGAATCGTAGACATGCTAAATGGGTTGAATTCATTGAGACTTTCCCTTATGTCATTAAACACAAGAAGGGAAAAGAAAATGTTATTGCTGATGCATTGTCTCGTCGCTATACTATGCTTTCACAACTTGACTTCAAAATATTTTGTTTGGAGACCATCAAAGATCAATATGTGCATGATGCTGATTTTAAAGATGTAATGCAGAATTGTAAAGAAGGTAGAATGTGGAACAAGTTCGTCGTTAACGATGGATTTGTGTTTCGTGCTAACAAGCTATGCATTCCAGCTAGCTCCGTTCGTCTTTTGTTGTTGCAGGAGGCGCATGGAGGAGGATTAATGGGACACTTTGGCGTGAAAAGACGGAGGACATACTTGCTACACATTTCTTTTGGCCAAAGATGAGACGGGATGTTGAGCGTTTTATTGCTCGATGCACTACATGTCAAAAAGCTAAGTCACGACTCAATCCTCATGGTTTATATATGCCTTTGCCTGTACCTAGTGTTCCTTGGGAGGATATATCTATGGACTTTGTTTTAGGTTTACCTCGAACAAAGAAGGGGAGGGATAGCATATTTGTTGTCGTGGATAGATTCTCGAAAATGGCACACTTTATACCATGTCATAAAAGCGATGATGCTGTTAATGTTGCTGATTTGTTCTTTCGTGAAATTATTCGCTTGCATGGTGTGCCAAATACTATTGTTTCAGATCGTGATACTAAATTTCTTAGCCACTTTTGGAGATGTTTATGGGCTAAGTTGGGGACTAAACTGCTTTTTAGTACTACTTGTCACACCCAAACTGATGGACAAACTGAAGTAGTCAATAGAACGTTGTCTACTATGCTTAGGGCTGTTTTGAAGAATAATAAGAAAATGTGGGAGGAATGCTTGCCTCATATTGAATTTGCTTATAATCGTTCATTGCATTCTACTACTAAGATGTGCCCTTTTGAAGTTGTGTATGGTTTCCTACCTCGTGCACCTATTGATTTGTTGCCTCTTCCATCTTCGGAGAAGGTTAATTTTGATGCTAAACAACGTGCTGAATTGATTTTAAAAATGCACGAGTTAACTAAGGAAAACATTGAGCGTATGAATGCTAAATATAAACTTGCTGGAGATAAGGGTAGAAAACATGTTGTGTTTGCACCTGGAGATCTTGTTTGGTTACATTTGCGTAAGGATAGATTTCCTGATTTGCGCAAATCAAAGCTAATGCCACGTGCTGATGGTCCCTTTAAGGTGTTAGAGAAAATAAATGATAATGCATATAAACTTGAGCTGCCTGCAGATTTTGGGGTTAGTCCCACTTTTAACATTGCAGATTTGAAGCCTTATTTGGGTGAGGAAGATGAGCTTCCGTCGAGGACAACTTCATTTCAAGAAGGGGAGGATGATGAGGACATCAATACCATTGTTACACCCATAGCCCCTACTGCTACATATACGGGACCAATTACTAAGCTCGCGCACGCCAATTAAATTATCAGGTACTTTCGTTTCTTGGTAATGATTCTAATGTTCATGAGAATATGATGCTGCCTAAATTGGATACATTTGTTTTGCTTACAAATGAAGGGCCTAGCTTGGAGAAGGATGAACATTGGAGCAAGAACAAGCATGGAGATGATGCTATGCGCAAGGGGAACAAGAACGGAGTTACAAGTGATGATTTTAGGACTTTGAAGCCACCATAATGGGTGCATGAAGCCTTGGACGAAATATACAAGATGCCACTTCATAAATTTCGTCCCGAGGCTATTATAGGTGCTGCGTCACCTTTTTATTGGGCCAGGCCCATGTAATTTCGAAATACATAAGTATAGGCTATTTTTAGAGTCCGTATGTGTGGGGAAACCAGAGATAGGGTTGATTTCGGACCCCTCCACCAAGGGCCACGAAATTCCCCCTCTCTTCCTCCATATATACAGCCCTTAGGGCACCGTTTAGACTTTGGGTTTTGTTTAGATTAAAGTTCGCCATAGCTGCAACTTCGCGTACTTCGTTTGTGTTCAACGACCACACAAAGGCGTCACAGAACCCCACCTTGATCAATAAAGCTTTCATCTTATATTCGCAATATCCAGATTGCAATCTTAGTTTCTTGCTTGTTCTTCGTTTGCTCGCAGGAAACAGACCCTCGTGGTCAGGTTGATCGTGCTCTGGCGTGGTCAATAACCTCTCGGAGTTGGTTTAGCGATTGCTAAGGCGCGACGTCCTCGCACGTTCGTAGTCGGATCGTCAAAGTCGACTTCCACCAAAGCGATATCCATCATCTCATCGAAAGACGGGACACCTTTGCCTCTATCAGTCCGGGTCAACAGGCCAGCTTCATAATCAATTTGCCGACGTTGGTTTGTCACAGAGAAATATTGTGAAGAATAACTCCTTTGACTCAGCTCCCAAAACGCCGGTTTAAGAAATATGGGTCTTGAAATACTTATCTGGTATTCAGCTGGTTTGAAGATGTAAAACTTGCCAGTTTAATATTACCAAAATGGCCGGTTTATAAATATTGATGGCACCGGGTCATAATTGTTGTCGACACCGGGTCATGTAATTGATCTTCCTGATTTGCTCAAAACTGATAAAATGAAGATGTTCCTCCTTTATACGCATAATACCTGTAGCCCCCAAGTCTTAAGGGGAGAACATAGTGATAACTTAAGACTTGCTCCAATAAGTGTTTCAACCTTGAAGAAATCCGGTTTGTTCATCTCAATTATATAAACTGAATACTCCATATATGTAGCCCCCAAGTGTCATGTTGTCATGCTTGCAGCAACCTGTGACTTGTAATTGCTTATAAAAACTTCAATCAGTGTAGCCCCCAAGGGCCGGCTCATTATAATATGATGAGTCGGGTCTTCAATAAGACTAAAAATGACTTGCATTAGCCCCCAAGTGTCATGATGCATGCTTGCAGCGACATGAGACTTGCATGTAATCTCGATTTGAATAATGCAGCCCCCAAGTGCCGGGTTGTAAGCCTGCAGCGACTCGGGACTATTCCTTCAATTGTAGAATAAATCATATCTATTGATAATATGATAGCCATTGCGCTAAAGCAACTTTGAAAACCTCAATCATTCAATATTATCATTGAAAATCCAGCCAAACTTGGCTATTTGAATAATATAACCCAATGATTTATAAGCGCATGATTCCAATGGCGTAATCCAAATATATATATACTGGCGACTTATAGTCCAAAGCCAGGCCGGTTTAACAAACCTGCTTCTGCATACAACAAGTTTAAAGTGTCCTGGCGGTTTACCACCGGACATGTCATAATTCCCAACATATAACCCGGGTTGATAACCAAGGCTGCACTAAAGAATAATCAAATATGAAATATATCATACTTGTGACATTGAATCACATTGTTGGTTTTACCAACTTTTTGTAGTAAGAGTGATAACCACAATCTTTGAGTAATGATAACTCCTTTCATATTGTACTGGGTTGTGATAAACACCGTGTTACTCCATAAGAGGATGTTAAAAACAAGGATCAAACCGGGCAAATAGTCTCCGGATTGACGTGAACTGTGTTCCGTCAATTGATTGGTTGAAAACTTTGTCGGTTTAGAAAGAACGCAATAAAAAAGGAAAAAGTATCTCGCAAAGAAAAGTGCGAAGCAAAAGCAATGAGAAAACCGTTTGCAAAAAATGTTTATTTGAGCTGATCAAATGGTGTTACCATGGCCGAACACGACCAAGCTCCCGTTAGGTGTAACTATGGTTCTAGTCAGCCAGGTCCCCAAATGAAACCGTGGCATTTATGCCGACCAAGTGTCATGGCGATGGTTCGGGTTCGACCAAGCCCCCAAGTGATTCTGTGGCCTTAGACCGATCAAGAGGCATGAGTGGTTCAGACGTGACCAAGTCCCCAAGTGATCTGGTGGCTCTCGCCTATCAAGAGGTATTGTATTGGTTCGGACACGACCAATCCTCCAAGTGATATAACACGATGCTTTTAGAAAAGCGAACTCAAGGGGTAAACCGGAAGCCGCTTTAGAACAACTCCGTGTAACCACACATGATGTAAAAGAACAGAGACCCCGCTTTATGAAGCAGAAGCCCCCATGTGATCAATAATATGTCAGGCCAGTAAGGCGGGATACCCATGTTTGAAACGCACATCATGGCAGTAAGTCCTCTTCGGCAACTTTTAACTTTTTTGCAAGAGATAAATTCTTCTTGAACTAGGATCTTGAACCGGATATTGAGAGCTTCAAAGCTTTGTGGAAGACATCTTTCCCTTAAACCGGATTTTAAACCGGAATCTTCATTTTCAGCCGGAAAATTTTCTGACGACCTTTAAACTCGAGTTTGCGAGAAGTTAATTCCTTTTTGAACCGGACATTGCTAAACCAGATTTGAGCGCTTCAGAGCTTTGTGGGAGAACAGATTTCCCTTGAACTGGACTGTAAACCGGATATTTGAGAGCTTCAGTCAGACTGACTTCCCTTGAGCCGGATTTTAAACCGAAATCCTTTCTGATGACTCGGATCTTCTTCATTGAACCAGGATTTTGTAACTGTCATATACTTTCTAAACCGGAAATTTTCTGACGGCCTTTAAACTTTCATCAATATAACAGTAGCCTCCGGGACCGGGTTATCCTTTCCTCCATCGTCCTGGGTTCTTAAATTTGCTAAAACTAACAAGATTCGCTGAGTCATGTCATCGTAGCCCCCGAGTTTCAAAGGTGACTCGAGGAGTTGGCTTGAGACTCTCCATATTTGACCGTGATATAAACCGGCGTAACTTGTATATCATTGGCGTTGATAGCACGATGTGAATCCATAGATGGTTGAGGTGACTGCGGCGGGTTGTAAATGATCCCATATGAGTCGTGTTAGTAACTCGGCCAATGGTTTCTTGCAACTGGCTGTTTGAAGTTAACCAAACTATAGTGGCGGCGACTTGTGCGCTTGCCCATTGAGCCACCCGGTGCAGACGGTGGTTGATAGTATATGATAATTTGCCTCCATTTTGTTTGAAAGAAAACCGGGCTACCCAAGCAGTGACTGGCTTTATACTCAATAAATAGCTCATGCAGATAGGTGCGACCTGGCGTGTTGATGTAGACCAAGCCGCGAGAGGCGGACGGAAAATACGACCGCGGCATCAGAGACGGCACAGACAGATGAGTCGGTCGCGGCGTTGTAAACCGGTTCGGACGGGCGAGTTAATTCACAGGGATGGTCCCGGTGAGTTGAAGTAGTTCGTGCCGCAAGGGCGGCAACTTGCGCGCGTCCATTTATCGGGTAATGAGGCATGGACGAATACCGGGTGCAATGCTGCCAGTATGTACTCTATATCCGTGGTATAAACCACATTCATATTGAATAATTGTCCAGCGTACAAAAAATATAGCAGGGCAGAGTAGCTGTTTGTCGAAGGAAATCAACATGTACTTAACAAAATATGTAAGATAAATATCACCTGATTTTTAGGCGACAGATGATCATTATATGGCGTCGTAGATAACCAAGAATTTTTGTGCTGATCCTTTCAAGGGCCTTGCCAGAGTTCGTCGTAGTTTGTATAATCTTCACTTCAAGAAATTGGGGCATATTTATCCTCGGTAACGCCTCATATATCCTTCCGTTGGCTTTCTAGTCCTCTAGCTTCCACGGGATGAGTAGGAGCGCTAATTGGAAGTTTTTGATTATTGGGTTGGCTTCGGCCTTCACGTATACTGTAGATAACCTTTTGTAGGAGCAGTAGTGGATGTCTGCTGGCTTTGCTGATTCGCTGTACTGCTTTGAAGCAGTGCTTTGAAGCGGGGTTTTAGTGCTTTCAATCAGGCGCTCAAAGGCAAGGCTGCTCAGCAGCGAAGTCACACACGAGCTGTGACAGACAGACTGGTACGAGGCTGGTGAGGTGACGGAGGCGAGACCGCTCGACGGTGACCCAGGCGCTCAGCAACTACCCCATCCGGCGAGTCAGCAGGGTGGTTTCAAAGCGCCCGACGAGTCAGCGGCCGGCGGGTTAGCGGAGGTAGCAACCGAGTCCTGATGCAGTTATAAAGGTGACTGAGGAGGCTCTTGGTGAAAAGAGACAGCGGCTCGGCGGAGGCAGCGGCAACTTGAAGCAGAGGCAGCACGAGGCCGACACACTGGTGAAGGCAGCTCGATTCAACGGGGACGGGTTGCCCAGCCTGCTCAAGGCGCGGTGGCAGTGGCGACTTTGATGACGGCCGCACCAGCGAAGATGAGGATATGACGGTTTGACAATGCGTCGGCGGCGAAGAGGACTAGCAAGGGGGAGGCGACCCGGCAACATAGAGATCGAGCCGATTTACTGAGGCGACTGTGATTTGAAGGTTTCAGTGAACCGGAGCAAGGCGTGGACGCTCCGGCGAGCCGTTTGAAGTGCGTCCGCCACAGCGGCGGGTTGGAGAGGCGTGGCCGAACCGGCGACGAGTTGGAGAGGCGCGGCCGCCGGTCATTGATGGCGATTCAAAGGAGGCGAGGCACGGCTGAACCGGTGATGGTTTGGCGCAGGCACAGTCGGAAGCAGCTCAGTACTGCTGTTGTTGAAGCAGAGGCTGGCGAGCGGCTCACGGCGCGAAGCAGCTCAGGCTTGAGGCGAGCGATGGCGGCTCACGGGTCTGGCGGGTTACGGCCGCGGTTGACAAGGTAGGGCGCCGGGCCAGGGGCGGCAAAGGCGTCCGCATGCCATGGCCAAGTCCTCCTCCGAATTGTGGAGGTTTAACCAATCCTGTTCGGGTCCTTCTCCAGGCCATGATTGTGCTGACGATGCCGTGAGGCAGAGGCGGTTTGAGGACGGGCGGCTTGGAACGATAGTAGAAAACAGATCAGCCGGTCCGTCGGGGCGAGTTTGGCAGAGGCAGCAGCTTGGCGGTGGATTGACGGGGCGGCACGGAGGCGGAGCGTCGAGGCGACATCAGCCACAGAGGCGCCGGCGGCAGGGCCACGAAGATCGTCGGCCGACGGTGGCTGCCTGAGGCGGCGGAATGAGTCGCAGGCGTGGCTGTCAAGGAGTCTGAATCCAATCCACTTCTGGGTCCACCTCCCGATTACTGCTAGTTTAGCTCTCCACGTCTGTCTCTTTCAGGCCGTGGCTTCCCATGTTTTTTTGGGGTCAAACTTGATGCTTGACGTGATGGGGAAAAGTAGCACTTGAACTTCGATTTGATGCTTAATACAAGTAGTACTAGTTACTGCACCAAGAGTTGATCTTGTAGACAGCAAAAAACAACATACATAACTCAGCAGATCAGACACGAGCGGTTGTGTCCGGCGTAACTTATGCCTTTGGCCATTAGCGATGACCAAGCAGATCAAATACGTTTTAACTTTGGTTACGGCGACTTGTGCTTCTGGTCGGAATAGATGTCACCACTTCTGATCCGGATACGAGCGGCGGGTTTGGATCGAATCTCAATCTTGCCCGACCGCCTGTTGATTCAGATTATTCCAGACCGGCCTCTCTTCATCTGAAAAATTTCGGACTTCTCAATCCCTTGAAGAATCCCTTCAAGACCTTAACATCACCATGCGCAGGCCCCAAGGTGGGTGCCAACTGTCGTGGGATTGTCACGGCAGATGTCCTTAGTGTCAGGACTTAGTCGCGAGGCCAACGCATCTATGTGGTAGCTTGAGAGGGGTTGAGCGGGACGAGAGACGCGAGGTTTTACCCAGGTTCGGCCCCTCACGGTGGAGGTAAAAGCCTACATCTTGCTTCATTGATATTGATGATGATGATCACGGTTACAAGAGTGCTCATCTCGAGAGCTATTGTCTAAACCTAACTTGTCCAACTTGTGGAACTTGTGAATCTTGTCCCCTTTTGGAGAGCCCCGCCCGTCCTTATATATGTTGGAGGGGCGGGTTACATGTAGAGTCCTATTAGGATTAGGACTAATCTATCTCTAATACAAACCGGATACAAGTCCAGGTCTTAACTCCTTGTAAGATAAACGTTCCTCATGCCTTTCCTCTTAAACCGGCCCACCATTAAACGTGAACCGGCCTTCTGGGCCTTGGGCCTTGTCATCTGTCTGTCCCGCACGCCGGATCACCAGTGAGTCATAAGACCAGGTGGGTTGCTTGTAAACCGCCAGGTCAGGGCGGGTCGCCAGTAACTCGCCAAGTGTCAGCGGGGTCTTCAGATAAACCGCCAAGTCCGGTCGGGTTAACTTCCGGCTGGTTTACACCGCGGGTTATATCCCCGACAGTGAGGGCGAGCGAGAGGGAGAGGGCGTTGTAGTCAAAACCCTCTCCTTGTTCTATGAGCCACCACACGCGTGGGCGAGGGAGAGGCATAGTAAGCAAGCTTCTCCTCGTTCGGCGAGTTGACGGGACACATCAAAGCAGTACAAGTACTAGTCCTTTCCAGTTAAATATGGCTTAATTTGAAACGAGAAAAATACACTAGCGGTCAATGTATGTAACAATACGCTCTTTCGGTCGCTATATATAGTTTTGCGGTGATTATAGGATCACTAGCTCATCGTAGAGCAACGTATTGCACCCTACTGACCAGCCACATAGTCGACGTGGCACTTTTTTGACTGGTTAATTTGTCACCTTGTTTCTGGGTCCCACCTGTCAGTTGGCAGAGCAAAGAAATCAGTTGAGTAAAACTTTACGCAGGAGTGATAGGAGTCCAACCCTTGCACGCGAACCACCCTAGCTGTGTATGAGAGTGCATGCACGTGTACTCCCTCGGTCTTCCAACAAAGAGTGTACATCTACACTTCCAATGCATTTAGCCTTTAATCTAAAATCAATATTGATTGACTAATGCACCAACTTGTGCTCTAGCTAGAGGCTACATGTCTATCCTTAATTACAGCATGCAACAACCTTCATTTAATCTTCTTCTCCCAATGGTCGCATGCACACATAAATCTGCTACTTTTGGGCGTTAATTATTCCATGGTCAATGTGTAAATCTCTAAATGTACAGTCTTTCACGGACGTAGGGAGTAGGTTGAGCACTTGAGCGTGAGTGTGTGCGTTGTGTCGCGTGCTGTGTGCCGCATGGCTGCATGAGTGTTGTGCGCGTCCATCTGTACGTGTGAGTGTTGCATGTTGCATGCATGCAGGCATGCATGAGGCTTTTACTGCCTCCCATTGACATGTTCATATTTCAAGCTTCCTCTGTTCCCTCCATATTGTGATACTCCCTCTGTTCCCTAATATGGAGTAAAAGCCTCCCTCTATTCCCGCGGAGTATTTGTCTCTCTAGAGATTTCAACAAGTGACTACGTACGGAGCAGAATGAGTGAACCTACACTCTAAAATATGTCTACATACATCTGTATGTTGTATTCCATTTGAATGTCTAAAAAGACAATATTTAATGATTTTGTAACTAAAGTTCTTCATGCATTGGTGGGATTCTTCCATTGAAGTATTTTGTCTAGTTTCTCGCGCTTAGTACTGGGGTCACCACACTTATCTCTCCTCTTAATTATCTTGCCACATCAGACTTTTTGCCTACGTGGTAGCCTTAGCACATGTACAAGGCAGAGCATTAGGAGGGGCATGAGCATACAGGCATAGGGATACTTTAGATGGGAACTCTTCGCGATCCATTATTCCCCATCTGGGACAGAGAGAACTATTCAACTAGTCTTCATAGTGAAGTGACAATACACGCTGCAGCAGATGGGACACTTGATTAATAAGCTGAACCAGCGTGTTGGTGTTACTAAATCAGCCTTACCTAGTACTGCCATCATGTTTTCCAGTGGAGCACGCTTCCACAAATATGACCATGCACCTCTCTCCTTCATTAACTAACATGTCATCAGCCCACATGTCATCGACGTAACTATTTACACTCAACATTTCTGTCTGATGCTATAGTGCACGATGGCATCGTTTATGCGGTCGACGCACAGATTGGCTGCCTATACTGGTGGAATCTATCATCGTGTAATTGTCCTATCTCATCTCATCTTTACCTTAAGAATACAACTGCATATTCATTGTTACAAATTTAGAATATATAGTATGTCTATAACCACATCATTGCTATATGTTCCTCTCATTTCCTAGATTTTTATGACCACACATGTTATTGTTAGAGTTGATATGAGAACAATTGGTATCTAATGATTGTTAGAATAGATATTATGAGTATAACCTCATGATTGCTATATGTTACTCTCATTTCCAGGGTTTCTATAACAACACATGTTATTGCTTAGAGTTGATATGATAACTGTAGTAAGTGTTATGGTAGAATATGAGTAGGCCCTGTCATATCTGTTTTCCTCTCATTGTTACATAATGTTTGAACCATGATATATTGCTAGACTAGCAATGTGCCCGTGCGTTGCAACGGATCCAAAAAACAATAATACATGTTCACAAATTTGAAACAAAAACACTATAGTTTGGTGTATATATCACTAAAAATATACTCGTATTAGGTTTCACTCAAAATATATTTCTTGTGGCTGTTTTGATGAGGTGGGGGAGGGATGTGTTTGGTTTCAAGATAATAAGGGGTTTATGCAAATTGGAGCAGATGAGTGGGGTCTTGTTGCAAAAATGCCACGACTTACATCATAGTCCTTAGATGCAGATCTGATGGTCAGAAATGATGGATGGCAGACAAACCATCATCACCAAGTAAGTCTTTTATAGGAGTAGAGAATATGAAAGCCATTGGCTTATTTTTTTTAACTTCGGGTCTAATTATGACCACGACATTGCAATTCTCTGTCTATGATGTGTCACTTTTATAATAATCTTAATTCCACACATACTCTGAACATGATTGTTTATTTTTGTCCTTTTGGTCTCCAATTTGAATTGTTGCAGTAGACGCAAATGTGCTGGCCTTCATGATTCCAGGACCTAGAATCATACCAGCCGATGGGTGGTGGTTTATCACTCGTTTAGCTGACGGCGGTCATTTGATGCTCATTTTCACGTACCAAATTGACCAAACCATTTCATCAAACCACATGCAGTACACTGCCTGGAGCATTCGTGACATTGATGGCTATGACTGCTTCGTGTTTGAGAAAGATCCCAGCTCCGTTGGGCCAGGCGTATTCAACTAGAGGCGGGTTTACAGCCTCAGCAACCACTCCATGTTCCTCGGACTCAATTATCCGATCATCCAATCAATCATCGATCATATCATCGGCGATGATTAACGTTCTATGCAACTTCCATTTGCCAGGGGGAATTGTGTTTACACATCATACCATGGGTTTCATTAATCACCATATCCAGAGATTCGTCGACACAACTTGTTGCCAGATAATCTTCAGTGTGTGAAAGGCATCAAGCTTCCATGCGATGGATGGCTTTTGTAAACCCAACATGCTGTGATGTGGTTCATGCCAATAGCAAATATGCACAATTTGATTCGTACTGATATCTAGATTGAGCCATGTATCCTGCTGCTGTAGCATGACCCTCTTTTGTTGGATATTATGTACTATTGTTAGTTTGAATCACTCCTCTGGTTTGAAGGATAGATACCTTTCTGGGATCAAGTGCATCCTAACTCACCTACGTAGGATGTATATATATATATATATATATATATATATATATATATATATATATATATATATATATATATATATATATATATATATAGACTTCAAGTGTGTACTTGTTGGTGAAAGTGTTGTCCAATGGGAATTATATTTTGTATTACTCATGTAGGCTACAAAGTCTGTCGCACAGCCTTGTAACTTCTTACCCCATTTCTAAATTTGTACTAGTCCTCTATACTGTATATTGCGTTAATCATACTACTAGCTCCCTCCTGGTTTACTGGTCCCCTTTGTAATTTGTGTCAAATTTTGACCATAAATTTCACTAACTAAATATTAATGCATGTCACAAAAAATTATATCATTTTATTTGTATTTGAACATAGTTTCCAATGGAATAATTTTCGTTGACATGCATTGACATTTTGTTAGTTAAACCTATGGCTAAAATGTGACACTAAATACGACTAGTAAGTAGTACAGTAGCAGTACTAGTACACGCTGGTCAAATTATACATCATGTCCTCACATTGAATTGACGTGACAACATGTTGCGCGTGAGGTGACACAAGAATGTCGGCGGCGTGTTTGCGTATTGTGGACTTCAGATGTGGAGTACTACCACTTATCTGTCGAAATCTTTCATCATTCACTTAAAACAGTCGATTTGATCATACATTGAGTACCATATAACTAGAATTAACCAATGCAACTCCAAGAAGGATTGGCCAGTGCTGCCGGCTGGCGTCAAGTTCGATCCCACGGATCAGGAGCAAATCGAGCACCTTGAGGCCAAAGTGAGTGCTGACAGCGCGAGATCTCACCCTCTAATCGATTCGTTCATACCAACCGAGCATGGCATATGCTACACCCATCCTGAGAAACTTCTAGGTAAGACACCGATTGGCCGTCTACTTGCACAAACAAATTCCTTTGTTTATAGCTCTATTTTTCTTTTTAGACGCAGACCTAGTGAAGCAATTACAATTTGTAGCGACCAGACCTCAAACAGTCTGATCTCTGTGCTCCGATGTCATCCCTGGATCAGTAATGCTGACACCACACAGTACTCGGAGGATTTATAGCAGAGTAGCAATCACACACTTATTACATCGAGTGTCTCATAAGAAAGCTTATTACAATAAATATGGCTTAAGGCCATCTAATAACGATAACAGCGGAAGGCTTGGAAGATAAGTGAGTCCATCAACTCCAACGGCATCACTCACTATAGGACCACGACCTAAAAACTCCTTAATCGTCGTCTGAAAAGTCTGCAACATTAACGTTGCAGCTCGAAAATGGGTCAGCACATGGAATATGCTGGCAAGGTAACACATAGAGAGTAATGGAATGAAACAGCTATACTGTATGCATATTTGGCTGGTGGAAAAGCTCTATGGTTATAAGTTTTTGCGAAAAGCCAGTTTTTCCCTACTACAAAGGCATAAAATTTATTTAACTATCATGGTAGTTGTTAAACATTGAGAATGGTTGACAGCATTCTCAATCCCAATTAAGCATCAACATTAAACATAACCCAACAAAATTAATTTAGAGTAACATGTTGAGATTCACATGATAATCCAGGTACTAGATACTCAAGATGTCCATAACCGGGGACACGGCTAATCATGATTAGTTTGTTACACTCTTCAAAGGTTTGCGCACTTTTCCCCACAAGACTCGATCGCCTCCGTTTGGTTTCTCGCACCACATGGTGTTTGAGAAGATGGATGATCGAGACATAGTCTTTCAGAAGCGCTAGCACCTTACGATCGGGTAGACCGTACCACCTACATCCCCTACATCTGCTAGTCTACCACTGTAAGAGTTCGCACAACTTAGTCAACTATGCTAGAGCCCATACTAGCTTGTGGCTGCACACGGAAGTTTCTAGTATGAATAGTCTTATGATCCCTTTGAGCCTGGGTGGCGGTCAAAAATAAAACAGGCAAGTCCTGGAATACCCAGTTGCCTCAATCCACCCAGATGTGTGTTTAAGTTGCCACCTTAGATAAACCATTAATTAACAAAACTCACATCTGTCATAGATATCACTCACCCAATCCACGTCTACTAGCATAGCATGGCATAATAAGCAAACACGGAAGTAACTCCCAAAGGTTTGATAATAAACAGGTAATAGGTACTACCTCAACTACTTCCCATCCCACAATTTAATTAGATCCTAATCATGCAATGTGTGAGGATTGATCTAATGCAATAAAACTGGGTAGTAGAAAAAGGTATGATCAAAGTGTTACTTGCCTTGCTGATGATCCGGGAAACCTAGCGATTCGAAGTAACAAGCGGCGCACTCCGGATACTCTATCGCAAACAAACAAACGAGCAAGCAATAAGTACTCATCTAATGCACAGGTAAAACTCAAATAAGAGATATAACCAAAAGGTTCAACTTAAGAACTCCGGTTGGCAAAAAGAACTTGGGCGAATATATCCCTTATCCAGTAACTCCTTAATCTGCTTCTTAATTTCCACCAAATCCTTTGCTGGAATCCTATATGGTCTCTTTGATATTGGCCCTATGCCTGGCAATAGCTCAATCAAAAACTCGATATCTCTATCCGGTGGCATGCGTGGCAACTCTTCTGGAAATACATCAGGGAAATCTCTTACCACTGGTACTTCCTCCTGCACAACTCCTGTTAGGCAATTTACTTGGGTCCTCTTTGGCACATGCCGGGATACATACTTGATCCTTCTCCCTTCTGGGGTGGTAAGCAAAATTGACTTACTAGCACATTCAATATTCCCTTCATACTTTGATAACCAATCCATGCCTAATATCACATCCAATCCTTAAGATTCCAATACTATTAGGTCTGACGGAAAAACATAGTTACCAATCCTTAATGGTAACCGATCACACCATAGAATAGCCACATACTCTGCTCCAGGCGAGGTTACTAACATGGGTGACCTAAGGGCTTGGGTTGATAGGTTGTATTTATCCACAAATCCCTTTGAGATGTATGAATGTGATGCACCAGTATCAAAAAGAACGAGTGCAGTAAATGACTTAACCAAAAACTTACCTATTACTGCATCTGGCTGAGCTTCAACCTCCTCCACACTAACGTGGTTCACCTGTCCCCTATTGAAAGGGTTCGGCTTCTTCCCAGAACTTCCATTGCCATTTTGGCCTTCAGGACATTCATTGGCATAGTGTCCGGTCTTCGAACACTTATAGTAGGTGACTTGGTTCAAGTCCTTCTTCGCTGGGGTTGAGGGGTTGGTGCGGTTCTGGCCGTTGCTTCCTCCATTGCCATTACCATTCTTGGTGCCATTGTGATTGTGCGAGCTACCTCCTCCATGGGTATGCTGAAAATGTCCTCCAGGTCTAGTGGTAAAACGTGGCTTCTGCTGAGCTCCTGAATTGTACTTTCCTTGTCCATATTTCCTCTTGCGATTCTCAATTTGCTGCTGCTTCCCTTCAATCATAAGAGCACGATCTACCAACTCCTGGTAGTTGTTGAAGGTGGCTACCATCAACTGCATGCTCAACTCATCATTCAGTCCTTCCAGAAACTTCTCCTGCTTAGCTGCATCCGTAGTGACGTCATCTGAGGCATAATGTGCTAACTTACTAAATTCCTCCACATGCTGGCCAACTGTCCGTCCTCCTTGGCGCAAGTTACGAAACTCACACTTCTTCATGGCCATAGCTCCTGCTGAAACATGGGCAGTACAGAAAGCCTGCTGAAACTGGTCCCATGTGACAGTGTCGACTGGGAAGGTGGCTGTGAAATTCTCCCACCATGATGCTGCGGGTCCTTCTAGCTGATGTGCGGCAACTTCACCTTCTCCGCATCTGTGCATCCTGCTGTGGTCAACTCCCTAGCTGTCTTGCGGAGCCAATCATCTGCTACTATCGGCTCGGTGCTACTGGAAAACACCGGCGGATTCAGCCTAAGAAAACGGGCTAAGTGGTCAACAGGTGGTGGTGGTGGTGGTGGGTTGTTGTTATTGTTCCCCTGATTCTGATTCTGGACTAGCAACTGCATCAATGTGTTCTGCTGCTGGATCAACTGGGTGAGCTCCGGTGGGAAGGCAAATCCGGGGTCACGTCTCGGAGGCATCTGTGGGTTTAGAAAAGATGAGATATAAGAATAGAGAGGGTCTAAAGAGAAAACACTACCCATATGCACATGAGGCAAAAGCAAACAATTCACTTCAATCAATCAAACAAAGGCATACAATCGCAAAAGTGCTCGGACTACTATATTTACATGGTGGACTACTACTACTGATGAGGTGGTCTACTAGAAATATTCTTCGGTTGCAGACTCCATGATATCTGCTCCAGCTTCATCAACATAGTCATCGTCGCTACTATCTGCTTCCGAGTCGGTGCCGTCGATGATGATGTAGTCTTCCGGGCTAATTTCCTGGGGTTCTTCGTCTCCATCTACTAGCGTAGGGCCTCCCATAAATATTCCAATCTTCTTGACCAGGTCGTCATTATTCTCCACCAATACTTCAATTTCTTCTTCATAATCTTCACGTGTAGCCTTGAGTTCTTCCTCCAGTTCCTTGATTCTTGTCTTAGCCTTCTTCAGATCTATCATGTCGGCGCACATCTGGTTCTCCTATCGTCGAATGTGCTGGTTTAGCTCCTGGATAAAAGCTGCGATTGATCTATCATTCCTGGTGCTGATCATCTCCCAGTGCTCATCTCGGCGCCCACAAATCTGGTAGATAGTATCTTTGAGATCCTTGCTGATAGAGGCAAAGGTGTCCCGTCTTTCGATGAGATGATGGATATCGCTTTGGTGGCAGTCGACTTTGACGATCCGACTACGAACGTGCGAGGACGTCGCGCCTTAGCAATCTCTAAACCAACTCCGAGAGGTTATTGACCACGCCGGAGCAGGATCAACCTGACCACGAGGGTCTGTTTCCTGCGAGCAAACGAAGAACAAGCAAGAAACTGAGATTGCAATCTGGATATTGTGAATATAAGATGAAAGCTTTATTGATCAAGGTGGGGTTCTGTGACGCCTTTGTGTGGTCGTTGAACACAAACGAAGTACGCGAAGTTGCAACTATGGCGAACTTTTAATCTAAACAAAACCCGAAGTCTAAACGATGCCCTAAGGGCTGTATATATGGAGGAAGAGGGGGGGAATTTCGTGGCCCTTGGTGGAGGGGTCCGAAATCAACCCTATCTCTTGTTTCCCCACACATACGTACTCTAAAAATAGCCTATACTTATGTATTTCGAAATTACATGGGCCTGGCCCAATAATAAGGTGACGCAGCACCTAAAATAGCCTGGGGACGAAATTTATGAAGTGGCATCTTGTATATTTCGTCCAAGCCTTCATGCACCCATTATGGTGGCTTCAAAGTCCTGAAATCATCACTTGTAACTCTGTTCTTGTTCCCCTTGCGCATGCCATCATCTCCATGATTGTTCTTGCTCCAATGTTCATCCTTCTCCAAGCTAGGCCCTTCATTTGTAAGCAAAATAAATGTATCCAATTTAGGCAGCATCATATTCTCATGAACATTAGAATCATTACCAAGAAACGAAAGTACCTGGTAATTTAGTTGGCGTGCACGAGCTCTAGTAATTGGTCCAGTATGTATAGCAGCAGGGGCTGTGGGTGTAACAATTGTATTGATGTCCTCATCACGTGCGGTAGACTTCTCCAATGCGTCCCATGGCGATGTGAGCTGCCATGCTTTTTCCTAGACTCTAAGTTGGTGCATCAAAAGAAAACTCGATGGGCTCAGTGACTGGCATGAACGTCCTTCCTGGAACTTGAACTTGAATCATCCAGCGCTCTTTTTCAGGTAAAGTGGCGTTGTAGGTTCCCGTGAAGCTTGGTACTCCTATGTTTAGGTATCTACTGACTTCCTTCAAGTGACGTCCAAAGGGTGTATCTTCATCCCATTGTGTGAACTTGTTCCTTGCATCTGCCATCCTAAAGAGTAGAAAAGATGAGGAGTCAGAGAAGAAGAGAGTGAATAGTGATCTAGGTCTTTTAGCTTAGTGGTCGTGTCCTATAGTCAGCGTGTGCTCTGATACCATCTCTATAGCGACCAAACCTCAAACAGTCTGATCTCTGTGCTCCGGTGTCATCCCTGGATCAGTAATGCTGACACCACACAGTACTCGGAGGATTTGTAGCAGAGTAGCAATCACACACTTATTACATCGAGTGTCTCATAAGAAAGCTTATTACAATAAATATGGCTTAAGGCCATCTAATAACGATAACAGCGGAAGGCTTGGAAGATAAGTGAGCCCATCAACACCAACGGCATCACTGAGTATAGGACCACGACCTAAAAACTCCTTAATCGTCGTCTGAAAAGTCTGCAACATTAACGTTGCAGCCCGAAAACGGGTCAGCACATGGAATATGCTGGCAAGGTAACACATAGAGAGTAATGGAATGAAACAGCTATACTATATGCATATTTGGCTGGTGGAAAAGCTCTATGGTTATATGTTTTTGCGAAAAGCCAGTTTTTCCCTACTACAAAGGAATAAAATTTATTTAACTATCATGGTAGTTGTTAAACATTGAGAATGGTTGACAGCATTCTCAATCCCAATTAAGCATCAACATTAAACATAACCCAACAAAATTAATTTAGAGTAACATGTTGAGATTCACATGATAATCCAGGTACTAGATACTCAAGATGTCCATAACCGGGGACATGGCTAATCATGATTAGTTTGTTACACTCTGCAGAGGTTTGCGCACTTTTCCCCACAAGACTCGATCGCCTCCGTTTGGTTTCTCGCACTACATGGTGTTTGAGAAGACGGATGATCGAGACATAGTCTTTCAGAAGCGCTAGCACCTTACGATCGGGAAGACCGTACCACCTACATCCCCTACATCTGCTAGTCTACCACTGTAAGAGTTCGCACAACTTAGTCAACTATGCTAGAGCCCATAATAGCTTGTGGCTGCACACGGAAGTTTCTAGTATGAATAGTCTTATGATCCCTTTGAGCCTGGGTGGCGGTCCAAAAGAAAACAGGCAAGTCCTGGAATACCCAGGTGCCTTAATCCACCCAGATGTGTGTTTAAGTTGCCACCTTAGATAAACCATTAATTAAGAAAACTCACATTTGTCATGGATATCACTCACCCAATCCATGTCTACTAGCATAGCATGGCATAATAAGCAAACGCGGAAGTAACTCCCGAAGGTTTGATAATAAACAGGTAACAGGTACTACCTCAACTACTTCCCATCCCACAATTTAATTAGATCCTAATCATGCAATGTGTGAGGATTGATCTAATGCAATAAAACTGGGTAGTAGAAAAAGGTATGATCAAAGTGTTACTTGCCTTGCTGATGATCCGGGAAACCTAGCGATTCGAAGTAACAAGCGGTGCACTCCGGATACTCTATCGCAAACAAACAAACGAGCAAGCAATAAGTACTCATCTAATGCACAGGTAAAACTCAAATAAGAGATATAACCAGAAGGTTCAACTTAAGAACTCCGGTTGGCAAAAAGAACCAAATCGAACAAAGCAACGAAAGTCAAACGGCGAAAGAAAACAACTTCGTTCTAGTAATCTGGATCTAGGGAAAATTTTACAATAGCAAAATCTTGTTTAAGTTGGTTAAACGGATAGAGGGTTTCAAGACGAAACTCTAGGCGCTTGAATCGCCTGATTCCGATAAACGAGCGAAAAGATAAACTAAAACGAAAATCGGATCAGGAATCGCGATCAGATAAATCGCGGATTTAATCCGAGAAAAAGAAAATTGATGAACAGTTAATCGAACGGACGTTCGTTAACAAAAACTAACCGGTGAACACGTTTGCTAAAATGAACGGATCGGTGAACGTCGGCGGCTATACCTCCGGCGAGGTACTCCGGCGGCGGGGCGGGGCTCCTGCAGCGGCGGTGGCTATGCGGGGCGTCAGGGCGGCGCAGCAGCGGCGGCAGCGGCGTGCGGCGCGCACCGGCAGCGGCAGCAGCGCAGGCGGCGGGGCGGCTGCGGTTTGGCGGGGCGGGGGCGGGGTGAGGTGAGGGGCGGCGGGGCGGCTCGGTATTTAAGAGAGGGAGGGGGGTGCTGCCTTGGGGGAGGGGGCACGGCGGCGGCCCCGAGCCGGACTCGGGCGGCGGTGCGGCTCCGGTCTCCTGGAGGGAGACGCAGGCGGCGGGGTGGGCCGTCGGCTGGGCCTTGGCCCAGTCGGCGCGCGGCGCGTTTTTTGAAAATCAAGCCTCACAGGGTGAACATTTATTTGGGACCTAAATGCAATTTTGAAAAACGCACATTTTTCCTAAATCAAATAAAACACCGAAAAACTACGAAATAAAATCTTATTTGATTTTATTATTAAATCCTCAATATTTCTTTATTTTGGGAAAGTCATTTTATTCCCCCTCTCATAGTTTTGTAATAGAAATAATTGATGATAAAATAAATAAAATCAAATGATCCTATTCTCAAAATTCTAGAGAACTCAAATATGAAAATATCGAAATCCCCAACTCTTTCCGTGGGTCATTGAGTTGCGTAGAATTTCTAGGATCAACCAAAATGCAAAAGAAATATGATATGCATTGATGATCTAATGTATAACATTCCAAATTGAAAATTTGGGATGTTACAAACCTACCCCCTTAAGATGAATCTCGCCCTCGAGATTCGGGTTGGCTAGAAAATAGGTGAGGGTGGTCTTTGAGCAAATCTTCCTCTCGTTCCCAGGTGGCTTCATCCTCCGTGTGGTGGCTCCACTGAACTTTGCAAAACTTGATAACCTTGCTGCGAGTAACTCGGTTGGCAAACTCGAGAATCTTGACTGGTTTCTCCTCGTAGGTCAATTCATTATCCAACTGAATAGTTTCCAAAGGCATTGTATCTCTCAACGGTATGTCAGCCATCTCCGCGTGACACTTCTTTAGCCGAGAAACGTGGAACACATCATGAACTCTAGACAATCCTTCGGGCAATTCCAACTTGTAGGCCACTTCTCCCATATGCTCCAAAACTCGATATGGTCCTACAAATCGTGGTGCTAACTTCCCTTTAACTCCAAAACGCTTTGTTCCCCGAAGTGGAGATACTCGAAGATAAGCTCTATCTCCAACTTCGTAAACTATCTCCTTGCGTTTAGAATCTGCATAACTTTTCTGTCTAGACTGGGCTACCTTGAGCCTATCGCGAATCAACTTCACCTTCTATTCAGACTCTTTAATCAAGTTAGGTCCAAACAACTGACGGTCTCCAACTTCGTCCCATGACAACGGTGTCCTGCACCTCCTTCCGTACAAGGCTTCGAAAGGGGCCATCTTTAAACTGGTTTGGTAACTGTTGTTGTAAGAGAACTCTGCATATGGAAAATTGTCGTCCCAACTAGATCCATAATCTAGCGCACAAGCTCTCGGCATATCCTCCAAAATCTGATTGACTCTCTCGGTCTGTCCATCTGTGTGTGGATGAAAAGCTGTACTGAATTCTAGCCTGGTACCCAAAGTTTCGTGCAACTGCTTCCAGAACTTTGAGGTAAACTGGGTTCCTCTATCTGATACGATACTCCTTGGAACTCCATGCAGACAAACGATCCTGGTCATGTATATCTTTGCCAACTTAGCAATGTGTAAGTGGTCTTTACTGGGATGAAATGAGCTACTTTCGTCAATCGATCAACTACAACCCAAATTGAGTCATAGCCTGAACGAGTCCTGGGCAATCCCATGATAAAATCCATGCCTAGCCTATCCCACTTCCATTCGGGTATCGGCAATGGTTGCAACAATCCTGCTGGCTTCTGATGCTCTGCCTTTACTCTCTGACATACATCACAAACTACTACATACTCCGCTATATCCTTCTTCATTCCGGTCCACCAGAAAATATTCTTCAAATCCAAATACATCTTGGTGTTTCCTGGGTGAATCGAATATGGTGAGTCATGTGCCTCTTGCAGTATCAACTTCCTGATCTCCGGGTCATTGGGCACGTAAACACGGTCTTCAAACCATAGGGTGTCGTGTTCATCCTCATGAAATCCTTTAGCTTTTCCTTTGCTCAGTTTCTCCTTTATAGCGGCAATCTCTCTGTCAGCTTTCTGAGCTTCTTTGATTCTATCCATCAAAGTTGACTGAATCTCCAATGCTGCTACATAGCCTCTCGGAACTATTTCCAAACATAGTTCACGAAGATTTTCTACTAACTCCCTTGGTATTTCTCCTGTCATTAACGTATTGACATGGCTCTTGCGGCTTAATGCGTCAGCTACTACATTAGCCTTTCCGGGGTGATAATGCAATTTCATATCATAATCCTTGATAAGCTCCAACCATCTCCTTTGTCTGAGATTTAACTCCTTCTGGTAGAAAATGTACTTCAAACTCTTATGATCCGTGTACACCTCACAATGATTTCCAATGAGAAAATGCCTCCATGTTTTCAAGGCATGCACTACGGCTGCTAACTCCAAATCATGCGTAGCATAATTTAACTCATGAGGCTTCAGTTGTCTTGAGGCATATGAACCAACTCTCCCTTCCTGCATAAGTACTGCTCCAAGTCCTCGACGTGAAGCGTCGCAATACACCTCATAGTCCTTGGTTTGATCTGGCAAAATCAACACTGGTGAGGTAACCAAACGTTTCTTCAACTCCTGGAAACTAGCCTCACACTCTTCTGTCCATATGAACTTGGTATCCTTCTTTAATAACTCTGTCATAGGCTTCGCAATTTTTGAGAAATTCTCAATAAATCTCCGATAGTATCCTGCGAGTCCAAGAAAACTCCGGATCTCTCCAACTGTTGTTGGGCCTTCCCACTTGGTCACGGTTTCAACTTTAGCGGGATCTACTGCTATACCTTCACCAGATATAACATGTCCGAGGAATCCTACTTCCTTCAACCAAAACTCACATTTGCTGAACTTGGCATATAATTGATGTTCTCTGAGTTTTCCAAGTACCAAACGCAAATGCACCTTATGCTCCTCTTCATTCTTCGAGTAAACCAGGATATCATCAATGAACACTATGACGAACTTATCCAAAAACTCCATAAACACTTTGTTCATCATGTTCATAAAATAGGCAGGTGCGTTAGTCAGACCAAATGACATAACGGTGTACTCATATAGCCCATATCTGGTAGTAAAAGCTGTCTTCAGAATATCCTGTTCTCGAATCTTCAACTGGTGGTATCCTGATCGCAGACCGATCTTGGAAAATACCTTAGCTCCTTGCAATCGATGAAATAGATCGTTGATCATTGGTAGTGGGTACTTGTTCTTGATCGTTACTTCATTCAATCCTCGATAATCAACAACCATCCTTAACGATCCATCCTTCTTCTCCACTAGAAGTACTGGCGATTGCCAAGGTGAAGAACTTGGGCGAATATATCCCTTATCCAGTAACTCCTTAATATGCTTCTTAATTTCCACCAAATCCTTTGCTGGCATCCTATATGGTCTCTTTGGTATTGGCCCTGTGCCTGGCAATAGGTCAATCAAAAACTCGATATCTCTATACGGTGGCATGCCTGGCAACTCTTCTGGAAATACATCAGGGAAATCTCTTACCACTGGTACTTCCTCCTGCACAACTCCTGTTAGGTAATTTACTTGGGTCCTCTTTGGCACATGCCGGGATACATACTTGATCCTTCTCCCTTCTGGGGTGGTAAGCAAAATTGACTTACTAGCACATTCAATATTCCCTTCATACTTTGATAACCAATCCATGCCTAATATCACATCCAATCCTTAAGATTCCAATACTATTAGGTCTGAGGGAAAAACATAGTTACCAATCCTTAATGGTAACCGATCACACCATAGACTAGCCACATACTCTGCTCCAGGCGAGGATACTAACATGGGTAACCTAAGGGCTTGGGTTGATAGGTTGTATTTATCCACAAATCCCTTTGAGATGTATGAATGCGATGCACCAGTATCAAAAAGAACGAGTGCAGTAAATGACTTAACCAAAAACTTACCTATTACTGCATCGGGATGAGCTTCAACCTCCTCCACGCTAACGTGGTTCACCTGTCCCCTATTGAAAGGGTTCGGCTTCTTCCCAGAACTTCCATTGCCATTTTGGCCTTCAGGACATTCATTGGCATAGTGTCCGGTCTTCGAACACTTATAGCAGGTGACTTGGTTCAAGTCCTTCTTGGCTGGGGTTGAGGGGTTGGTGCGGTTCTGGCTGTTGCTTCCTCCATTGACATTACCATTCTTGGTGCCATTGTGATCGTGCGAGCTACCTCCTCCATGGGTATGCTGAAAATGTCCTCCAGGTCTAGTGGTAAAACGTGGCTTCTGCTGAGCTCCTGAATTGTACTTTCCTTGTCCATATTTGCTCTTGCGATTCTCAATTTGCTGCTGCTTCCCTTCAATCATAAGAGCACGATCTACCAACTCCTGGTAGTTGTTGAAGGTGGCTACCATCAACTGCATGCTCAACTCATCATTCAGTCCTTCCAGAAACTTCTCCTGCTTAGCTGCATCCGTAGCGACGTCATCTGAGGCATAACGTGCTAACTTACTAAATTCCTCCACATACTGGCCAACTGTCCGTCCTCCTTGGCGCAAGTTACGAAACTCACGCTTCTTCATGGCCATAGCTCATGCTAAAACATGGGCAATACAGAAAGCCTGCTGAAACTGGTCCCATGTGACAGTGTCGACTGGGAAGGTGGCTGTGAAATTCTCCCACCATGATGCTGTGGGTCCTTCTAGCTGATGTGCGGCAACTTCACCTTCTCCGCATCTGTGCATCCTGCTGTGGTCAACTCCCTAGCTGTCTTGCGGAGCCAATCATCTGCTACTATCGGCTCGGTGCTACTGGAAAACACCGGCGGATTCAGCCTAAGAAAACGGGCTAAGTGGTCAACAGGTGGTGGTGGTGGTGGTGGGTTGTTGTTATTGTTCCCCTGATTCTGATTCTGGACTAGCAACTGCATCAATGTGTTCTGCTGCTGGATCAACTGGGTGAGCTCCGGTGGGAAGGCAAATCCGGGGTCACGTCTCGGAGGCATCTGTGGGTTTAGAAAAGATGAGATATAAGAATAGAGAGGGTCTAAAGAGAAAACACTACCCATATGCACATGAGGCAAAAGCAAACAATTCACTTCAATCAATCAAACAAAGGCATACAATCGATCTAACTATCGCAAAAGTGCTCGGACTACTATATTTACATGGTGGACTACTACTACTGATGAGGTGGTCTACTAGAAATATTCTTCGGTTGCAGACTCCATGATATCTGCTCCAGCTTCATCAACATAGTCATCGTCGCTACTATCTGCTTCCGAGTCGGTGCCGTCGATGATGATGTAGTCTTCCGGGCTAATTTCCTGGGGTTCTTCGTCTTCATCTACTGGCGTAGGGCCTCCCATAAATATTCCAATCTTCTTGACCAGGTCGTCATTCTTCTCCACAAATACTTCAATTTCTTCTTCATAATCTTCACGTGTAGCCTTGAGTTCGTCCTCCAGTTCCTTGATTCTTGTCTTAGCCTTCTTCAGATCTATCATGTCGGTGCACATCTGGTTCTCCTGTCGTCGAATGTGCTGGTTTAGCTCCTGGATAAAAGCTGCGATTGATCTATCATTCCTGGTGCTGATCATCTCCCAGTGCTCATCTCGGCGCCCACAAATCTGGTAGATAGTATCTTTGAGATCCTTGCGGTAGACTTCTCCAATGCGTCCCATGGCGATGTGAGCTGCCATGCTTTTTCCTAGACTCTAAGTTGGTGCATCAAAAGAAAACTCGATGGGCTCAGTGACAGGCATGAACGTCCTTCCTGGAACTTGAACTTGAATCATCCAGCGCTCTTTTTCAGGTAAAGTGGCGTTGTAGGTTCCCGTGAAGCTTGGTACTCCTATGTTCAGGTATCTAATGACTTCCTTCAAGTGACGTCCAAAGGGTGTATCTTCATCCCGTTGTGTGAACTTGTTCCTTGCATCCGCCATCCTAAAGAGTAGAAAGGATGAGGAGTCAGACAAGAAGAGAGTGAAAAGTGATCTAGGTCTTTTAGCTTAGTGGTCGTGTCCTAAAGTCAGCGTGTGCTCTGATACCATATCTGTAGCGACCAGACCTCAAACAGTCTGATCTCTGTGCTCCGGTGTCATCCCTGGATCAGTAATGCTGACACCACATAGTACTCGGAGGATTTATAGCAGAGTAGCAATCACACACTTATTACATCGAGTGTCTCATAAGAAAGCTTATTACAATAAATATGGCTTAAGGCCATCTAATAACGATAACAACGGAAGGCTTGGAAGATAAGTGAGTCCATCAACTCCAACGGCATCACTGAGTATAGGACCACGACCTAAAAACTCCTTAATCATCGTCTGAAAAGTCTGCAACATTAACGTTGCAGCCCGAAAACGGGTCAGCACATGGAATATGCTGGCAAGGTAACACATAGAGAGTAATGGAATGAAACAGCTATACTATATGCATATTTGGCTGGTGGAAAAGCTCTATGGTTATATGTTTTTGCGAAAAGCCAGTTTTTCCCTACTACAAAGGAATAAAATTTATTTAACTATCATGGTAGTTGTTAAACATTGAGAATGGTTGACAGCATTCTCAATCCCAATTAAGCATCAACATTAAGCATAACCCAACAAAATTAATTTAGAGTAACATGTTGAGATTCACATGATAATCCAGGTACTAGATACTCAAGATGTCCATAACCGGGGACACGGCTAATCATGATTAGTTTGTTACACTCTGCAGAGGTTTGCACACTTTTCCCCACAAGACTCGATCGCCTCCGTTTGGTTTCTCGCACTACATGGTGTTGGAGAAGACGGATGATCGAGACATAGTCTTTCAGAAGCGCTAGCACCTTACGATCGGGTAGACCGTACCACCTACATCCCCTACATCTGCTAGTCTACCACTATAAGAGTTCACACAAGTTAGTCAACTATGCTAGAGCCCATAATAGCTTGTGGCTGCACATGGAAGTTTCTAGTATGAATAGTCTTATGATCCCTTTGAGCCTGGGTGGCGGTCCAAAAGAAAACAGGCAAGTCCTGGAATACCCAGGTGCCTTAATCCACCTAGATGTGTGTTTAAGTTGCCACCTTAGATAAACCATTAATTAACAAAACTCACATCTGTCATGGATATCACTCACCCAATCCACGTCTACTAGCATAGCATGGCATAATAAGCAAACGCGGAAGTAACTCCCAAAGGTTTGATAATAAACAGGTAATAGGTACTACCTCAACTACTTCCCATCCCACAATTTAATTAGATCCTAATCATGCAATGTGTGAGGATTGATCTAATGCAATAAAACTGGGTAGTAGAAAAAGGTATGATCAAAGTGTTACTTGCCTTGCCGATGATCCGGGAAACCTAGTGATTCGAAGTAACAAGCAGCGCACTCCGGATACTCTATCGCAAACAAACAAACGAGCAAGCAATAAGTACTCATCTAATGCACAGGTAAAACTCAAATAAGAGATATAACTAGAAGGTTCAACTTAAGAACTCCGGTTGGCAAAAAGAACCAAATCGAACAAAGCAACGAAAGTCAAATGGCGAAAGAAAACAACTTCGTTCTAGTAATCTGGATCTAGGGCAAATTTTACAGTAGCAAAATCTTGTTTAAGTTGGTTAAACGGATAGAGGGTTTCGAGACGAAACTCTAGGCGCTTGAATCGCCTGATTCCGATAAACGAGCAAAAAGATAAACTAAAACGAAAATCGGATCAGGAATCGCGATCAGATAAATCGCGGATTTAATCCGAGAAAAAGAAAACTGACGAACAGTTAATCGAACGGACGTTCGTTAACAAAAACTAACCGGTGAACACGTTCGCTAAAACGAACGGATCGGTGAACGTCGGCGGCTATACCTCCGGCGAGGTACTCTAGCGGCGGGGTGGGGCTCCGGCGGCGGCGGTGGCTATGCGGGGCGGTGGGGTGGCGCAGCAGCGGCAGTGGCGGCGGCGGCGTGCGGCACGCGGCGGCAGCTGCGGCAGCGCAGGCGGCGGGCGGGGTGAGGTGAGGGGCGGCGGGGCGGCTCGGTATTTAAGAGAGGAAGGGGGGGTGCTGCCTTGGGGGAGGGGCACGGCGGCGGCCCCGAGTCGGACTCGGGCGGCGGCGATGCTCCGGTCTCCTGGAGGGAGAAGCAGGCGGCGGGGTGGGCCGTCGGCTGGGCCTTGGCCCAGTCGGCGCGCGGCGCATTTTTTATATATATATATTCCGCTCGGAAAAAGGAAAAAAAGAAATACTAAATGGACTCCAAAAATTCCGAAATAAATTTCCACGGGCTTCTAAAATCAAGCCTCATAGGGTGAACATTTATTTGGGACCTAAATGCAATTTTGAAAAACGCACATTTTTCCTAAATCAAATAAAACACCGAAAAACTACGAAATAAAATCTTATTTGATTTTATTATTAAATACTCAGTATTTCTTTATTTTGGGAAAGTCATTTTATTCCCTCTCTCATAATTTTGTAATAGAAATAATTGATGATAAAATAAATAAAATCAAATGATCCTATTCTCAAAATTTGAGAGAACTCAAATATGAAAATATCGAAATACCCAACTCTCTCCGTGGGTCATTGAGTTGCGTAGAATTTCTAGGATCAACCAAAATGCAAAAGAAATATGATATGCATTGATGATCTAATGTATAACATTCCAAATTGAAAATTTGGGATGTTACACAATTTGACAGTTAATAAAAAGTGAAACAAGTGACTGCAACATGCCACAGATGTTATGAAAATGCCAACTACGTACACTAAAACCTGTATTCGACAATACCGCAGGTATCACACTTAGTAGCCTAAGCAAGCATTTCTTCCAGCGCAATTCCAGGGCATTCAAAAGGGGCATGTGGACGCGTCGCAAAATACAGTCGGAGTGCGGCATGTACGCGATGTGGCACAAGACCGGCAATACCTTGCCGGTGATGGTCAATGGCCAGCAGACGGGCAGCAATAAGGTTCTAGTGTTGCACACCAACAAGAACTTCGACCATTCCTACAAAAAAATAAAAAAAGAACTTCGACCAGCAGAGGACCAACTAGGTGAACTGGGTGATGCACCAGTACCACCTCGGGGACCAGGAGTAAGAGAAGGAGCGGGAGCTGGTCTTCCGCAAGATTTTCTACCAGACGAACACTAGGGCCAGGAATAAAAAGATTATAAGTTAGTTTGGTATTGGTACTTGTACTACCTTGTCGTTCGCAAGTTGGTATTGCTGTTAACGATCTTTTGGTATGAACTTGGCATTTCTTCCAACCATCATGCCAAGGGTCGACATAGATATAAAGTTGAATCATTTGTTTCGAAACAAATTTTTAGGCACCTGATTTTTATTTGATGGGTAGCATAAGCACCTGCCGTTCGAATTCCCAGTTCTCCAAATTTTTTGAAACAAGTGCATGAACTTATTATCACGATGAAAAATATACCTGCTGCATCCCAATTATCAGTCTGTACTTGCAGAATTCTCTCATTTATTGAGCAAGTATATTATTTTTTCAGGTCGAGCAAGTTTCAACTGGGTTATAGACTGCCCAGGATTGGTTTTGTTTTTAACAGACCTAGCCCATGACGACAATGTGGCACAAAGATCTAGCAAGTATCTACTGGCCTCTGTCCCGCTAGCGTTAGTTATATTTTGTCTTACAACATCCGCAGACAGTTTTTTTACTGAATCAAACACACAACCCAGTTCTATTTTCCTCTTGAAATGCCATGTCCTACTTCCGTTTTCCAATCCCTACCAATAGTTTTACTAGTTCATATACACGTATCATTATATTGAAAATACATAAAGTTCCCTTTTCATATTTACATCTTTATTTTTGTTGTTGTTTTCCCTCCCAGTGCTGATTTTTTTACCACTAGTTTTCCCTTAAACCAACTCAATTGTCCCACGTCTTGTTTGCTTACAAAAACAAAACAATTTTTGGCAAATAAATAAGTTCTTAAAAAATGTTTATCATTTCGGGATTACAACAGTTCGGATTCCACCGAAATATGCAAAATAAGGTTGATCTTTTTGACCGTGGTCCTGGCCAGAAAATGGGCTGTAATAAATTACTTAAGAATTAGCAAATGGGCTGCACATTATTAAAAAATAGCAAATGGGCTCCATGTTTTCTGCCACAGATTTGGAGGCTTACTTGTGGGCCTACTAAGTTCATGCGTACACAAGGTTTCTCAAAGAAAGAAACTTAGTCAACAATCGACTCTACCAGCGTCAGACCGTTAGATGTCAATCTAATGGCAATCGTGCTTCTTCGGTCTTTGATCTTCCTGCTCCAGCCGCCCAAACCATAGCCGGCGGAACCGCCTGCTCCCACCTCCCGTGGTCGGCTGTCCTGCCGGGCAGGCCTCACGGCCCCACCATACTCGCATCCCTGGCCTGGCTATCCCTCTACTCACCCACACCTCCTGTTATTTTCCGGCGACGGCCGTCGAACCAGTCAACCCTCGTACTCCCCACTGCGTGGGCAGCCACTGTCGTGTCTTCCCTAGCTCCGTGTTGTTCCCTTCATAGGCCTCGCCATCGTCCACAGCCCTGGTGCTCTCGGCGCGGCGTGGTCAACAAACGACATCCATCGGAAGTGGACTATACGTGGAGAGGATGACAGCTAGGTCCACGGCCGCACACAAGGAAATGCCTTCTTATTACACGCAAAAATTATGATTCCTCCACCTGACATCTGGGACCAACCGAAAGGGCCTATATATTTCGCCAAAAAATGTTCCAGCCACTGATAGCTCGGACCCACCAGCTATATCTTCGCACACAAGGAAGTGCTTCCTTATTACGCATAAAAATGAATACTCCCCCTGCTAGCTAGGACCCAACATAATGGGAGGCTGACTTGTGGGCCTACTAAGTTGACGGGGATGGAGGGCTTTGTCGACTTAGTCAATATGAACGATTCTAGCTCCAGTGACCTTACGATGTCCATCCAATGGTCGTAGTGCTTCTTCAACCTCTAGTCTTCTTGCTCCAGCCGCCCAAACAAGCATCGGTCATGCCGCCTGCTCCTGCCTCCTGTGGCCGGTTGTGCTGCCACCGCTGGCCAAGCCATCCCTCTATACTCACCCACACCTCCTGTTATTCTCCGGCAACGGCAGCCTCACACCGCAGCCGAAGTAGTCAACCCACGTACTCCCCTCCGCGTGGGCATCCACTGCCGCGTCTTCCCCGGCTCCGCATCGTCCCCTTCCGAGACCTCGCCGTCGTCCACCGCCCTGGTACTCTCAGCGCGACGTGGTCCATGTGGTCATTGAACGACTTCCATCAGAAGAGTACTGTACGTGGAGAGGCTGACAACTGGGTCCACGGCCACAAGGAAATGCCTCCTTATTACGCGCAAAATAATGATTCCTCCACCTGACAGCAGGGACCCACCAGATGGGCCACCGTATTTCGTGAAAAAACGTTTCCCCCTGACTACCGGGACCCACTAGCTACATCTTCGCACGCAAGGAAGTGCGTCCATATTACGGGAAAAAGAATGATTTGCCCCCCTGACTGCTGGGACCCACCAGCTACATCTTCGCATGCAAGGAAGTGCCTCACAGTCGGGATCCACCTGGTCGAAGCGTATGTAGCGTTGTTATTCTGGTGGCGAACGTGTACGTACATACTGGTCGATCGGTCTGTCTGCAGGCTACAGCGATGAACCGTGGCCGCGTAAGGAAGGGCACGTGTCGTAGTAGAGGCGCGCACATAGCATGTACACGGATGTACAGTGGCCAGGATCCAAGAAAGTAAATACGGACACGTACGTACATATGGGCGGGGTCTCGAACGCCTACTCGCGCATACGTACGGCCAGGGCTCGTGTACATGGCTGTGGCTGGGTACGAATGGAGAAACTGCATCGTCGTCGTGTTCATGGGGAGGCATCAGAATGCGTCGTGTTCATCGGGAGGCAACATAATGCGTACTGTTCATCGGGAGCCAACCAGCTTGGATGGAACATCCGATGGAAATGAGGCTTGGCGTACCGCAGAATGGAGGAAACGACCTTGTGTTCGAGCAGCCATGGTGGAAACGGGATCCTGTTCATCGGGAGGGGTCTGGCGTACCGCAAAACGGAGGAAACAGACCTCGTACGGTGGAAACGGGGTCCTGTTTATCGGGAGGGGGGTGGCATACCGAAAAACGGAGGAAATGGACTTGTGTTAGAGCGCTACGGTCGAAATAGGGTTCCTGCTCATCGGGAGGGGTGTGGCGTACCACAAAACAGGACTCCATGGGATACTGTTCATCTCCACCGTCGACCTCCTCCAGCCTCCAGGGGCTACTGTTCATCCACCGTCGACCTCCTCCAGCCTCCACCTGCGACTGTTCATCCACAGGCTCCTGTTCATCCAGCCTCCAGCGCGCGCTCCTCCACCGGCTACTGTTCAACCAGCCCTCCACCGCATACTGTTCAACCAGCCATCCATGGGGTCCTATTCATCCAGCCCTCCACAGGGTCCTGTTCATCCACCGGCTCGATCGATCGAGGTCATGTTCATCCAATGGCAACGGCCTCTACTACCACGGGGTCCTGTTCATCCAACCCCCCACTGGGAACTGTTCATCCAAACCCCCTAAACAACGCTCACTATTCATCAAGGGAAGGAGGCAGCAGTGTTCGATCGGCTTCAGTTAGCAGCAGTAGTGAAGGAATCACTCGGGTTCAGTTAACAGCAAGGGATCGATCGATCGCTCGGGTTTAGTAACACGTAGCCTGCAGTGCAATCGCACGGGTTCAGTTAGAGGCCAATGCCTCAAACACACGCGCGTATGTATGAGAGAAACGCGCATCGCTCGGCCCCCGACAACCCACCGCAACCGGGAACTCCCTGATATTTTCCTCGCCCTCGCTTCTACCATGGTTTTTTCCGTCATGGACGGGCCAAAGAATGTCATGCAACTGCGTCTCCGCCCCTCCCAGGACGAAAAGCCCATTTTCTATCATGATTTATTGTCATAAAAGTAGGAGCCCACCACATCTATGATGATACCGGGTTTTGTCACAATTATCGTCATAGAAGTGTCGCAAGTATGACAGAAAAAATTTCGTTCGGCCCAAAATATCATGGATGTGTCTTTTTTTGTAGTGATATTCTTGGAATGGAGCTGACAGGCTTCACACATGGTGACTAGCTCTATTGCATCTTGGAGGGCTATGGGCCAGTGGAAACATTGTCTAAAAGCTTTCCCAACCAAGACCCTTGTGTATCTCTACCAGCAGTTCCTTTCCTTCTTCCCAGCAAATGCATTTCTATTTCACACTCTTAGGACTTCATCTGTATAGCGTGTCATCAACGAACGGATACATACTAGCCCTCTGGGCTACTCTTTCAGCTTCTTCTTGCTCTTCAGGAAGTTCTCCTATTTGGAGGAAACAAACGATGTGTCACTCCCAAGTTGGAGCCTGAGGCTCGACAACGAGGACCAACGGCACCTCCTCATTCACGGGAGCGCATGCCTCAACCGCAAAGATTGGTAGTTTGGCGGGAGGATGCAGCTCACCGATTAAAGGGAAGTTGCTCCCGCCAAGCTCTCTGTCGGGGGCTTCGGGAAGCTCTGCCAGGAGAGGCTTGACAGAGTCAAGTTTCCTCCTCTTTCTTGACATTGTTGCCGAGGATACGGAGGGCTGAGTCAGAAAAAAAAACTCCTAGTTCCACTAGGAGTTTTGTGCAGTGCACTTTGACAGGTGATCAACAATGTTGTTTTCCGCATGCGGCGCATGCTCTATTTGCAATCCCCCAAAGCGGTCGTCCAACTTCCTCACTTCCTCGATGTACGCCTCCATCAATTTGCTTTGATAGTCCTTGTTTACTTGTCTCACCACAAGTTGTGAATCTCCATGGATGATCAACTTCTTGATTCCCAATTTTGTTGCAATTTTGAGACTGGCAAGGAGCCCTTCATACTTTGCAGTGTTGTTGGTAGCCTTCTCCTGGGGAAAATGCATGTGAACGACGTACTTGAGGTGCTCCTAGTGGGAGCAACGAGAAGCACGTCAATTGTGTGACGTGGCGATTGTAAGCCTACTATGTATCTCTTTCCTTTATTCAGTACATGGGTTGTGTGAAGATTACCCCACTTGTGACATTGCTTACAATGCGTTTATGCCTCTAAGTCGTGCTTCGACATGTGGGAGATATAGCCGCATCGTGGGCGTTACATATTGTATTGTTTCCATCGAGGATAAAAAGATGGGGTTTATATCATATTTCATGAGTTTATCCCTCTACATCATGTCATCTTGCTTAAAGCATTCATCTGTTCTTATGAACTTAGTACTCTAGATGCATGCTGGATAGCGGTCGATGTGTGGAGTAATAGTAGTAGATGCAGGCAGGAGTCGGTCTACTTGTCACGGACATGATGCCTATATACTTGATCATACCTAGATATTCTCATAACTATGCTCAATTCTATTAATTGCTCAACAATAAATTTTTTATCCACTGTAATACTTATGCTATCTTGAGAGAAGCCACTAGTGAAACCTATGGCCCCCGGGTCTATTTTCCATCATATTAATCTCCCGTCAACAAGCTATTTCTTGCGCCGTTTATTTTGCTTTCTTTACTTTTAGTCTTTATCATAAAAATACCGAAAATATTATCTTATCTTCTCTATCAGATCTCACTTTTGCAAGTGGTCGTGAAGGGATTGACAACCCCTTTATTGCATTGGTTGCAAGGTTCTTATTTGTTTGTGTAGGTGCAAGGAACTTGAGTGTGGCCTCCTACTGGATTGATACCTTGGTTCTCAAAAACTGAGGGAAATACTTACACTACTTTGCTGCATCACCCTTTGCTCTTCAAGGGAAAACCAACGCAGTGCTCAAGAGGTAGCAATACCCCGCCACCATCATCGGCCCCCGGGCTTAGCCCGGCAGCGTCTTCCGGCGGCGGCGGAGGGACAGGAGGAGGGAGTTTGCGCCGGCAGCGGCGGCTAGGTTTCTGGCCGCCCGAGTCGCCCTAGGGGGAGGACGACGGGGGGGTTTGGCCGCCCACGTCCATGCAGTGCGAGTAACGAGCTGCCTAATAATACTTTGTAGCACACCTAGAAGTTCATCTGCACCCGACCTTTCCATGAACCCCCTTTGCTCCAATTAATAGCACATATATATAAGTACATATTTGCGTTGCCGCCCAACTAACAAGTTTAAGCTCAATTCGGCAAGCCACTTACATTTACTTCAACTTACCCATATTGTGCTTGTTGATCATTGTACGTAATATTGAGGATTATTCGATCAACTTCAGCCAGCAATGACACAACCTACATCATTAGTTCCATCTAGCAATAACACCACCTCGAGCAGGTACCATCTTCTACATGAAATCAAGCCACCTCCAACAGGATCCATATTGGATGACAAGTTCAAATAGTTTACCAATAGTATACTACGAGCATGTTCTTTACAAAGCATACTAGAAATCCAAGGAACAAAAGTAATGAATGAAGCAAAAAAGGATACAGAGAACAAACTTCTTGATAGAGGCAAAGGTGTCCCGTCTTTCGATGAGATGATGGATATCGCTTTGGTGGCAGTCGACTTTGACGATCCGACTACGAACGTGCGAGGACATCGCGCCTTAGCAATCGCTAAACCAACTCCGAGAGGTTATTGACCATGCCGAAGCACGATCAACCTAACCACGAGGGTCTGTTTCCTACGAGCAAACGAAGAACAAGCAAGAAACTGAGATTTGCAATCTGGATATTGCGAATATAAGATGAAAGCTTTATTGATCAAGGTGGGGTTCTGTGACGCCTTTGTCTGGTCGTTGAACACAAACGAAGTACGCGAAGTTGCAGCTATGGCGAACTTTTAATCTAAACAAAACCCAAAGTCTAAACGATGCCCTAAGGGCTGTATATATGGAGGAAGAGGGGGGAATTTCGTGACCCTTGGTGGAGGGATCCGAAATCAACCCTATCTCTTGTTTCCCCACACATACGGACTCTAAAAATAGCCTATACTTATGTATTTCGAAATTACATGGGCCTGGCCCAATAATAAGGTGATGCAGGACCTATAATAGCCTCGGGACGAAATTTATGAAGTGGCATCTTGTATATTTCGTCCAAGGCTTCATGCACCCATTATGGTGGCTTCAAAGTCCTGAAATCATCACTTGTAACTCCGTTCTTGTTCCCCTTGCGCATGCCATCATCTCCATGCTTGTTCTTAATCCAATGTTCATCCTTCTCCAAGCTAGGCCCTTCATTTGTAAGCAAAACAAATGTATCCAATTTAGGCAGCATCATATTCTCATGAACATTAGAATCATTACCAAGAAACGAAAGTACCTGGTAATTTAGTTGGCGTGCGCGAGCTCTAGTAATTGGTCCAGTATTTATAGCAGCAGGGGCTGTGGGTGTAACAATTGTATTGATGTCCTCATCATCCTCCCCTTCTTGAAATAAAGTCGTCCTCGATGGAAGTTCATCTTCCTCACCCAAATAAGGCTTCAAATCTGCAATGTTAAAAGTGGGACTAACCCCAAAACCTGCAGGCAGCTCAAGTTTATATGCATTATCATTTATTTTCTCTAACACCTTAAAGGGACCATCAGCACGTGGCATTAACTTTGATTTGCGCAAATCCGGAAATCTATCCTTACGCAAATGTAACCAAAAAAGATCTCCAGGTGCAAACACAACATGCTTTCTACCCTTATCTCGAGCAAGTTTATATTTAGCATTCATACGCTCAATGTTTTCCTTAGTTAACTCATGCATTTTTAAAATCAATTCAGCATGTTGTTTAGCATCAAAATTAACCTTCTCCGAAGATGGAAGAGGCAACAAATCAATAGGTGCACGAGGTAGGAAACCATACACAACTTCAAAAGGGCACATCTTAGTAGTAGAATGCAATGAACGATTATAAATAAATTCAATATGAGGCAAGCATTCCTCCCACATTTTCTTATTATTCTTCAAATCAGCCCTAAGCATAGTAGACAACGTTCTATTGACTACTTCAGTTTGTCCATCAGTTTGGGGGTTACAAGTAGTACTAAAAAGCAGTTTAGTCCCCAACTTAGCCCATAAACATCTCCAAAAGTGGCTAAGAAATTTAGTATCACGATCTGAAACAATAGTATTTGGCACACCATGCAAGCGAATAATTTCACGAAAGAACAAATCAGCAACATTAACAGCATCATCGCTTTTATGACATGGTATAAAGTGTGCCATTTTCGAGAATCTATCCACGACAACAAATATGCTATCCCTCCCCTTCTTTGTTCGAGGTAAACCTAAAACAAAGTCCATAGATATATCCTCCCAAGGAACACTAGGTACAGGCAAAGGCATATATAAACCATGAGGATTGAGTCGTGACTTAGCTTTTTGACATGTAGTGCAGCGAGCAATAAAACGCTCAACATCCCGTCTCATCTTTGGCCAAAAGAAATGTGTAGCAAGTACGTCCTCCGTCTTCTTCACGCCAAAGTGTCCCATTAATCCTCCTCCATGCGCCTCCTGCAACAACAAAAGACGAACGGAGCTAGCTGGAATGCATAGCTTGTTAGCACGAAACACAAATCCATCGTTAACGACGAACTTGTTCCACATTCTTCCTTCTTTACAATTCTGCATTACATCTTTAAAATCAGCATCATGCACATATTGATCTTTGATGGTCTCCAAACCAAATATTTTGAAGTCAAGTTGTGAAAGCATAGTATAGCGGCGAGACAATGCATCAGCAATAACATTTTCTTTTCCCTTCTTGTGTTTAATGACATAAGGAAAAGTCTCAATGAATTCAACCCATTTAGCATGTCTACGATTCAGTTTAGCTTGACTTTTAATATGTTTCAAAGATTCATGATCAGAATGTATAACAAATTCTTTGGGCCATAAATAATGTTGCCATGTTTCTAAAGTCCGAACAAGAGCATATAATTCTTTATCATAAGTAGAATAATTCAGACTAGGCCCACTCAATTTTGCAGAAAAGTATGCAACAGGTTTGCCATCTTGTAATAACACACCACCTAATCCAATTCCACTAGCATCACATTCAAGCTCAAAAGTCTTATTAAAATCAGGAAGTTGGAGTAAAGGACCATGTGTCAACTTATATTTCAATACCGAGAAGGCTTCTTCCTGTGCGGTACCCCAAAGAAAAGGCACATCTTTCTTTGTAAGCTCATTGAGAGGTGCAGCAATGGTGCTGAAATCTCTCACAAAACGCCTATAGAATCCAGCGAGGCCAAGAAAACTCCTCACTTGTGTGACCGTTTTGGGTTGCGGCCAACTCTCAATAGCTTCAATCTTGGCTTTATCAACTTCAATTCCCTGTGGAGTAACAACATAGCCAAGAAAAGATACTCGGTCGGTGCAAAAGGTGCACTTCCCAAGGTTACCAAACAAACGTGCATCACGTAGAGCAATAAAAACAGCACGTAAATGTTCCAAATGTTCTTCCAAAGATCTGCTATAAATCAATATGTCATCAAAGTAAACTACCACAAATCGTCCAATGAAAGCACGTAAAACTTTGTTCATTAATCTCATGAAAGTACTAGGTGCATTAGTTAACCCAAAAGGCATGACTAACCACTCATATAAGCCAAACTTAGTTTTGAATGCTGTTTTCCATTCATCTCCCAATTTCATACGAATTTGATGGTATCCACTACGCAAATCAACTTTGGAGAATATTGTAGAGCCACTCAATTCATCAAGCATATCATCTAGCCTAGGAATAGGATGACGATAACGAATAGTAATATTATTAATGCCTCTACAATCAACACACATACGTGATGTACCATCCTTTTTCGGCACTAGAATAATAGGAACAGCACAAGGACTAAGGGATTCGCGTATATAACCTTTGTCGAGAAGCTCTTGTACTTGACGCATAATCTCCTTCGTCTCCTCTGGATTGGTACGGTATGGTGCACGGTTTGGCAGTGAAGCACCAGGAATTAAGTCAATCTCATGCTCAATCCCTCGAATAGGCGGTAATCCCGGTGGCACGTCTTGTGGAAAGACGTCAGCGAACTCCTGCAAAATGTTAGTGACAGCAGGAGGCAAAGAGGAAGGCACGTCCTCGAATGAAATTAATGCCTCTTTGCACACAAAAGCATAGCAAACGGATTTGCTGAAATCTAGCTCATCAATATCAGATTTGGTGGCAAATAAACATGCACTTTTCAATTTAATTTCAGAAGCAACACTAGATGGTTTATTATTAGGCTTCATTTGTTGCTCAAATTCTTTTGCCAAAATCTGATTTTCACTCTTATTCGTCTCCTGTTTTGCTTTATTAGCTCTATTAATATCATCTTTCAAAATGGAATCAGGAGTCATAGGAAGCAAAGTAATATTTTTATCCTTATGAACAAGAGTATAGTGATTGTTTCTACCATGGTGTACAGAATTTTTATCAAATTGCCATGATCTACCAAGTAATAAGGAACATGCTTGCATAGGTACCACATCACAATCAACATAATCAGCATATGTAGAGATACTAAAATGCACACGAACAGTACATGTTACCTTAACCTTGCCGCTGTTGTTGAACCATTGGATGTAGTAAGGATGTGGATGTGGTCTTGTGGTGAGAGAAAGCTTCTCCACCATCTCCATGCTAGCCAAGTTGTTGCAGCTCCCTCCATCTATGATGACGCGCACAAAACGTTCTTTCACAACTCCCTTGGTATGGAACAAATTGTGCCTCTGATTTTGCTCAGCTTGTGTGACCTGCACACTCAAAACACGTTGAGCAACTAAACATTCATACCTGTCAGCGTCTTCAGGAGCCATGTATTGCGTCTCATGATCAGAATCATCTCCACCATGTTCTTCACGTGTAATAAGAGCCAAAGTCTCCTCATCATAGTCACTAGCGGACTCATATCCACCATCCGCGGTAGCAATCATCACATGCGGAGATTTGCATTCTCTCGCATAATGACCTCCTCCCTTACAACAACGACAAGTAATATCACTTGTGTGCCCTATTGATGCCATGGAAGAAGCAGAACTCTGTGCAGGCCCAGCAGGTGCGCTCTTGGCAGATAATGGTGGTTGTGCCTGTTTTCTTGTATCACGACTGGAGGAGACACCTGATTGAGGTGCTGGTGCAGTTGAAGTAGAAGATGCACGCGGTGTCCATGATGAAGGTCGGCCTGCAGAAAAGTTAGTTCGCGCCAATGCTTGTCGATCCTGCACTTCACGTTCAGCTTTACAAGCAAGATGGAATAAACGAGTGATATTAGTATACTCCTTATAGTCTAGAATGGTCTGAATCTCTCTATTTAATCCACCCAGAAAACGTGCAAGCATAGCTTCATTCTCCTCAACAATACCACATCTAATCATGCCAGTTTGTAATTCCTGATAATATTCTTCTACATAATTTTTTCCTTGTCTTAAGCGCTGTAATTTCTGAAGCAATTCACGTTGATAATATGGTGGAACCCAACGAGTATGCATAGCAGTTTTCAAAGCAGCCCAAGTAGTTGGAATAGGATATAATCTACAATGTTCAGACCACCATACACATGCAAAACTAGTGAAAGCACAAACAGCAGCGGCAACCCGTCTCTCCTCGGGATATTGTAAACATGTAAATCGTTGTTCAGTTTCTAACTCCCAAGTAAGATATATATCAGGAACATATCTACCTCGAAAGGTGGAATATTCAATTTCAGTTTAGGAAGATGGTCATGATCTCGTACCTGAGGGAAAGCCCTACCATTGTGATTATTTGCATGTGGACGACCTGGTGGTTGTGGTGCAGGTGGTTGCACGTAGTTCTAATTTTGAGCAACCTCATCCTCATAATCTCCCACATAATCATCCTCCTCCGCATTAGCAGCAGGAGCCACAGAAGTATCAACAGCAGCACCAACAGTTTGGCCAAACGCAAGAGGAACACGGCTCGCTCGGCGGAGATCTGTTTCGCGACGTGGAGGTAGTCGTTGTTGTTGTTGTTGGAGAGGTGCGTTAGGTGCAGCGGGTGGTGGTGGTGGAAGACGCGCGAGCAATTCATTAAACTTGTAATCGAGCTTTGTTTCGAACGTCTTCTCCATGCCATCTATCTTCTCCATGGCCTCTTCAAATCTGTTTAGCACGTCTTGCACCTGTCCACTCATCATTTGCTGAAATTTATCATGCAAATCCTTATTCGTCATGTTCTCCCAGTCAGTCTCGTCGGCTTGTGATCCTGGCATGGTTAGCAGTAATAGAAACACACAAGAATATGATCCTACAGACTACTAACAAGAGGTGGTGGTGGGTGTCACAAATCCGTCAAGCAAATCTCAAATTCTTACCAGTTCTTACCCAGCAGCAGGCGGTGATCGGCAACCGTTGTAGTCAAAAACTCTCAAAGCTTGGATAGAGTGATTACCAGGGAGAGTCAAACGCACGACGTAGATGTATGTGGAGCTGGGAAGGCTTATAATATGGTAGCAAAAAGGGTCAGCAATAATCAATTCAGAGATGCAAAGTTGAATAAACGCTCAACGACGGTACTGTGCTGGTCCTAGGCTAGACTGTGCTAGAGACGTGAGCCTAGAACACCAACAAAATCACGGCGCGACACGTAAACAAGGGAAAAGCACACTCTGGATTTTTTTTCGCTCTTTATTTTTTTGCGCTGTTTGTTTTGCGCTGCTTTTTTTTTGCGAAAAATCACTATAATGGCGAGTGTATCAAAACTCTTCCTAGGTTAAACTGACAGGATGGGCACGAAATTTTTTCGACCAAATTTTTTTTTTGACTGCCCGGACCCAAAAACTGGAAACGGGTCAAAAAAAACTTCCTATAATGGCACCTGTCTCAAAACACTCAGAAATGCCTAAAAATAGGATAGCCAGAAATTTTTTCGAAAAATGCGTTTTCGAAAATTTTTGGGCCTAAACGGAGGGTGGTTTCCGGACTCTTTTTTTTCGAAACCTACTCCGGCAAGGAAACACGAATCGGAATCTAGATGGATCTCGAAAACAAACCTAATATGACAAGAACTCGGATTGGTGGTGGATATATGGTAGTAGATGGCAGCGGTGGTGGTATATGACAGTGGTGGTGGTATATGGATACGGATTCGAAGCGGTGGCGGATAAGCGGTGGTGGTAGATGGCAGGGGCGATGATGATGGTGCCGCGGCGGCGTGACAACTTATGACCAGAACTCGAAACTCTAAAAGACTAGACTCTAAGACCAGCAACTAGACACGACGATGCAACCGCAAATTCAACAAAGCAAAACCCTAAAAAGATTATGCAAAGGCTCAGATTGGTTCGGATATGATGAACTAACCCTAATTTTTTTGTGGCATTTTGTGGACTGTAGGTATGAAGAACAGACTCGATCTAAACTATGAAAAACTGTAAAATCTCACCGAGCAACCTGGAAATCTGATACCACTTGATAGAGGCAAAGGTGTCCCGTCTTTCGATGAGATGATGGATATCGCTTTGGTGGCAGTCGACTTTGATGATCCGACTACGAACGTGCGAGGACGTCGCGCCTTAGCAATCGCTAAACCAACTCCGAGAGGTTATTGACCACGCCGGAGCACGATCAACCTGACCACGAGGGTCTGTTTCCTGCGAGCAAACGAAGAACAAGCAAGAAACTGAGATTTGCAATCTGGATATTGCGAATATAAGATGAAAGCTTTATTGATCAAGGTGGGGTTCTGTGACGCCTTTGTCTGGTCGTTGAACACAAACGAAGTACGCGAAGTTGCAGCTATGGCGAACTTTTAATCTAAACAAAACCCAAAGTCTAAACGATGCCCTAAGGGCTGTATATATGGAGGAAGAGGGGGGAATTTCGTGACCCTTGGTGGAGGGGTCCGAAATCAACCCTATCTCTTGTTTCCCCACACATACGGACACTAAAAATAGCCTATACTTATGTATTTCGAAATTACATGGGCCTGGCCCAATAATAAGGTGATGCAGCACCTATAATAGCCTCGGGACGAAATTTATGAAGTGGCATCTTGTATATTTCGTCCAAGGCTTCATGCACCCATTATGGTGGCTTCAAAGTCCTGAAATCATCACTTGTAACTCCGTTCTTGTTCCCCTTGCGCATGCCATCATCTTCATGCTTGTTCTTAATCCAATGTTCATCCTTCTCCAAGCTAGGCCCTTCATTTGTAAGCAAAACAAATGTATCCAATTTAGGCAGCATCATATTCTCATGAACATTAGAATCATTAGCAAGAAACGAAAGTACCTGGTAATTTAGTTGGCGTGCGCGAGCTCTAGTAATTGGTCCAGTATTTATAGCAGCAGGGGCTGTGGGTGTAACAATTGTATTGATGTCCTCATCACTTCTCAATGATCAGGTATTTCACTTCTCATCTTCTACACGTGTTAAATAGTTGTTGTTATTTTATTAATTTCCAAAAACTACAGACAAGTATATTCCAAAAGAAAGTATGTCCATCTGTAATTACATTAAAAGATGATTCAAATAAAGACTATGAAGAAACGTCACACATGTTAAAATACTTTAAACGAGTACTTGAAAGAACACTTTACACATGTCAAAACTTTTCATTTCCAATTTAAGAAAAACAAATGTCCTATTTTATATTCTAAACAATATGGTATAGTATCTTACCGGACAGGACGAAAAACATGACCATTATAACATAGAAAATATCAATGACGAGGTACTCTCATCAAAGAAAGAAAATTTATATTTTTAAATGTTTGAACAAACATGCACCAGCACCTTGGTGCTACAATGACCCATATGCATCTCTGAACATAATTAATTTCTTATTAAAGCTAGCCCAATAAGGAAATTATGTCACTGACATTCAAATTTTAGTGAACCAATGGGATTCAAAATCTGCAGGAAAAATGGAAAAAAGAACGACATGCAAAAATAGGAGAAGTATCAACAGAAGACAAGAGGATTAGGAAAGCACCCGGAAGGAACACAAGATAGAACAAGGCAAAGAAAGTGCTAAACTACAAACTTAATCCCCTTGATTTTACTTATACGAATATATTCTAGATACTCTATATACTTCGTACTCCCTTCATTCACAAATGTAAGATGTTCTAATTTTTTTGTGAATCAGATGTATATAGATATGTTTTAGTGTGTTTGTTCACTCATTTTAGTCCATATGTAGTCCATATTGAAATATCCAAAACATCTTATATTTGTGTACGGAGGGAGCAGTCATTTGCATAGACATATAATTGTGTTTACTTTAATGTCCATGAGAACATGAATTTAACTTATTATGTGCGCTTGCAGACAAATCCACTTTGGAGACTATGAATGTTCAGTTATGCCCATCTTAATATTTAATTATGCAAATTCTATTGATATTACGTCTTCCTTTCTCATATGTACTTAGATTTTTTAGCATCACAAGGAATTGATAAAGGAGGCTTTTGTTTATAATGACAGTAGAATCAAAAAGGAGGTGTACTTAGTTGGTTATGTAGATCCGTAGCATATCTGGTCCGCATAATCATTCCTAAAAATCACGAGGTCCTTATGATAGATGTGCACCTCTCTAACACGCATTCATCTTTTGACATTCATATTCAATGAATGATTACAAATATGAGGCATCCACGGACTATAGGATTATTGGAATCTCCATTATACCGCAGGAATAAATGGACAAGATAGCAAATCTTGGCAGTGCTTTACACATATTGTGCTTCAACACATCAGACATGGAGAGCGAAAACCAATTTCACTCAACTAATTATAAATTATCAATTTTGTAGTCTAAGGTACCATCATCAATAAACTCCTTGCGAATTTACTACAAAAGAGTTGTCCATGCACTCAGGGTAAGTACATGTATACACTGATCAATACAAAACAAATGATTTGTTCACGCATAAACATTATTAAAAAGAGCATGCACCACTAATTGCATACATATGAACTAGATGGGTGTGGACTTGAACTTTCACCGGATAGAGGCCATCTCCTTCGCCGTGAACTAGATGGATTTTAACAGCCTTTATATAACCATAAGTACATGGATATGATTTACTACTCTGCATAATCTTTGGAAACATCAATAATACCAAGCATCGACACTATATATCATTTGAAGCCTTCTCGGTATTGAAAGATAAGTTGACACATGCTCCTTTACTCCAACTTCCTGATTTTAATAAGACTTTTGAGCTTGAATTTGATGCTAGTGGAATTGGATTAGGCGGTGTGTTATTACAAGATGGCAAACCTGTTGCATACTTTTCTGAAAAATTGAGTGGGCCTAGTCTGAATTATTCTACTTATGATAAAGAATTATATGCTCTTGTTCAGACTTTAGAAACATGGCAACATTATTTATGGCCCAAAGAATTTTTTATACATTCTGATCATGAATCTTTGAAACATATTAAAGTCAAGCTAAACTGAATCGTAGACATGCTAAATGGGTTGAATTCATTGAGACTTTTCCTTATGTCATTAAACACAAGAAGGGAAAAGAAAATGTTATTGTTGATGCATTGTCTCGCCGCTATACTATGCTTTCACAACTTGACTTCAAAATATTTGGTTTGGAGACCATCAAAGATCAATATGTGCATGATGCTGATTTTAAAGATGTAATGCAGAATTGTAAAGAAGGAAGAATGTGGAACAAGTTCGTCGTTAATGATGGATTTGTGTTTCGTGCTAACAAGCTATGCATTCCAGCTAGCTCCGTTCATCTTTTGTTGTTGCAGGAGGCGCATGGAGGAGGATTAATGGGACACTTTGGCGTGAAGAAGACGGAGGATGTACTTGCTACACATTTCTTTTGGCCAAAGATGAGACGGGATGTTGAGCGTTTTATTGCTCGCTGCACTACATGTCAAAAAGCTAAGTCACGACTCAATCCTCATGGTTTATATATGCCTTTGCCTGTACCTAGGGTTCCTTGGGAGGATATATCTATGGACTTTGTTTTAGGTTTACCTCAAACAAAGAAGGGGAGGGATAGCATATTTGTTGTCGTGGATAGATTCTCGAAAATGGCACACTTTATACCATGTCATAAAAGCGATGATGCTGTTAATGTTGCTGATTTGTTCTTTCGTGAAATTATTCGCTTGCATGGTGTGCCAAATACTATTGTTTCAGATCGTGATACTAAATTTCTTAGCCACTTTTGGAGATGTTTATGGGCTAAGTTGGGGACTAAACTGCTTTTTAGTACTACTTGTCACCCCCAAACTGATGGACAAACTGAAGTAGTCAATAGAACGTTGTCTACTATGCTTAGGGCTGTTTTGAAGAATAATAAGAAAATGTGGGAGGAATGCTTGCCTCTTATTGAATTTGCTTATAATCGTTCATTGCATTCTACTACTAAGATGTGCCCTTTTGAAGTTGTGTATGGTTTCCTACCTCGTGCACCTATTGATTTGTTGCCTCTTCCATCTTTGGAGAAGGTTAATTTTGATGCTAAACAACGTGCTGAATTGATTTTAAAAATGCATGAGTTAACTAAGGAAAACATTGAGCGTATGAATGCTAAATATAAACTTGCTGGAGATAAGGGTAGAAAGCATGTTGTGTTTGCACCTAGAGATCTTTTTTGGTTACATTTGCGTAAGGATAGATTTCTGGATTTGCGCAAATCAAAGTTAATGCCACGTGCTGATGGTCCCTTTAAGGTGTTAGAGAAAATAAATGATAATGCATATAAACTTGAGCTGCCTGCAGATTTTGGGGTTAGTCCCAGTTTTAACATTGCAGATTTGAAGCCTTATTTGGGTGAGGAAGATGAACTTCCATCGAGGACGACTTTATTTCAAGAAGGGAGGATGATGAGGACATCAATACAATTGTTACACCCACAGCCCCTGCTGCTATAAATACTGGACCAATTACTAGAGCTCGCGCACGCCAACTAAATTACCAGGTACTTTCGTTTCTTGGTAATGATTCTAATGTTCATGAGAATATGATGCTTCCTAAATTGATACATTTGTTTTGCTTACAAATGAAGGCCTAGCTTGGAGAAGGATGAACATTGGATTAAGAACAAGCATGGAGATGATGGCATGCGCAAGGGGAACAAGAACGGAGTTACAAGTGATGATTTCAGGACTTTGAAGCCACCATAATGGGTGCATGAAGCCTTGGACGAAATATACAAGATGCCACTTCATAAATTTCGTCCCGAGGCTATTATAGGTGCTGCGTCACCTTATTATTGGGCCAGGCCCATGTAATTTCAAAATACATAAGTATAGGCTATTTTTAGAGTCCGTATGTGTGGGGAAACAAGAGATAGGGTTGATTTCGGACCCCTCCACCAAGGGTCACGAAATTCCCCCCTCTTCCTCCATATATACAGCCCTTAGGGCATCGTTTAGACTTTGGGTTTTGTTTAGATTAAAAGTTCGCCATAGCTGCAACTTCGCGTACTTCGTTTGTGTTCAACGACCAGACAAAGGCGTCACAGAACCCCACCTTGATCAATAAAGCTTTCATCTTATATTCGCAATATCCAGATTGCAACCTCAGTTTCTTCCTTGTTCTTCGTTTGCTCGCAGGAAACAGACCCTCGTGGTCAGGTTGATCGTGCTCCGGCGTGGTCAATAACCTCTCGGAGTTGGTTTAGCGATTGCTAAGGTGCGACGTCCTCGCACGTTCGTAGTCGGATCGTCAAAGTCGACTGCCACCAAAGCGATATCCATCATCTCATCGAAAGACGGGACACCTTTGCCTCTATCAATTCCCCCCTCTTCCTCCATATATACAGCCCTTAGGGCATCGTTTAGACTTTGGGTTTTGTTTAGATTAAAAGTTCGCCATAGCTGCAACTTCGCGTACTTCGTTTGTGTCCAACGACCAGACCAAGACGTCACAGAACCCCACCTTGATCAATAAAGCTTTCATCTTATATTCGCAATATCCCGATTGCAATCTCAGTTTCTTGCTTGTTCTTCGTTTGCTCGCAGGAAACAGACCCTCGTGGTCAGGTTGATCGTGCTCCGGCGTGGTCAATAACCCTCGGAAGTTGGTTTAGCGATTGCTAAGGCGCGACGTGTCGCACGTTCGTAGTCGGATCGTCAAGGTCGACTCCCACAGAAAACGATAGCCACCATCTCATCAAAACATCGGGACACCTTAGCCTCTATCAAGTGGTAACAGATTTCCAGGTTGCTCGGTGAGATTTTACAGTTTTTCGTAGATTAGAATGAATCTGTTCTTCATACCTACAGTCCACGAAAAAGCCAGAAAAAAATTAGGGTTAGTTCATCATATCCGAACCAATCTGAGCCTTTGCATAATCTTTTTAGGGTTTTTGCTTTGTTGAATTTGTGCTTGCATCGTCGTGTCAAGTTGCTGGTCTTAGAGTCTAGTCTTTTAGAGTTTCGAGTTCAGGTTGATGAGGACATCAATACAATTGTTACACCCACAGCCCCTGCTGCTATACATACTGGACCAATTACTAGAGCTCGTGCACGCCAACTAAATTACTAGGTACTTTCGTTTCTTGGTAATGATTCTAATGTTCATGAGAATATGATGCTGCCTAAATTGGATACATTTGTTTTGCTTACAAATGAAGGACCTAGCTTGGAGAAGGATGAACATTGGAGCAAGAACAAGCATGGAGATGATGGCATGCGCAAGGGGAACAAGAACGGAGTTACAAGTGATGATTTCAGGACTTTGAAGCCACCATAATGGGTGCATGAAGCCTTGGACGAAATATACAAGATGCCACTTCATAAATTTCGTCCCGAGGCTATTTTAGGTGCTGCGTCACCTTATTATTGGGCCAGGCCCATGTAATTTCGAAATACATAAGTATAGGCTATTTTTAGAGTCCGTATGTGTGGGGAAACAAGAGATAGGGTTGATTTCGGACCCCTCCACCAAGGGCCACGAAATTCCCCCTCTTCCTCCATATATACAGCCCTTAGGGCATCGTTTAGACTTTGGGTTTTGTTTAGATTAAAAGTTCGCCATAGCTGCAACTTCGCGTACTTCGTTTGTGTTCAACGACCAGACAAAGGCGTCACAGAACCCCACCTTGATCAATAAAGCTTTCATCTTATATTCGCAATATCCAGATTGCAATCACAGTTTCTTGCTTGTTCTTCGTTTGCTCGCAGGAAACAGACCCTCGTGGTCAGGTTGATCGTGCTCCAGCATGGTCAATAACCTCTCGGAGTTGGTTTAGCGATTGCTAAGGCGCGACGTCCTCGCACGTTCGTAGTCGGATCGTCAAAGTCGACTGCCACCAAAGCGATATCCATCATCTCATTGAAAGACGGGACACCTTTGCCTCTATCACTGGTCATAAGTTGTCACGCCACCGCCTTACCATCATCATCGCCCATCTACCACTTTTGCTTATCCGCCACCGCTCTGAATCCATATCCATATACCACCACCAATCCGTATCCATATATCCACCACCAATCCGAGTTCTTCTCATATTAGGTTTGTTCTTGAGATCAATCTAAATTCTGATTCGTGTTTCCTTGCCTGCGTAGGTCTCGGAAAAAAAAAGAGTCTGGAGAACCCGGGCAGTTTTTAGGCCAAAATTTTCACGGGCAATTTTTTTTCCCTATCCTATTTTTAGGCTTTTCTGAGTCTTTTGAGCCATGTGCCATCATAGTGATTTTTTGTCGCACTTTTTCGTCGTCGTTGCCCTGATTTTCGAAAAAAAAGTGAAAAAAAAATTTCGTGCCCATTCTATCAGTTTGACGAGGGAAGAGTTTTGAGACACTCGCCATTATAGTGATTTTCGCAAAAAAAAGAGGAGCGCAAAAAAAAGGAGCGCAAAAAAAAGAGCAAAAAAAAGAGTTCCAGAGTGTGCTTTTCCCTTATTTACGTGCAGCGCCGTGATTTTGTTAGTGTTCTAGGCTCGCGTCTCTAGCACGGTCTAGCCTAGGACCAGCACAGTACCGTCGTTGAGCGTTTATTCAACTTTGCATCTCTGAATTGATTATTGCTGACCTTTTTTTGCTACCATACTATAAGCCTTCCCAGCTCCACATACATCTACGTCGTGCGTTTGACTCTCCCTGACAATCGCTCTATCCAAGCTTTTGAGAGTTTTGACTACAACGGTTGCCGATCACCGCCTGCTGCTGGGTAAGAACTGGTAAGAATTTGAGATTTGCTTGACGGATTTGTGACACCCGCCACCACCACCACTTGTTAGTAGTGTGTAGGATCATATTCTTGTGTGTTTCTATTGCTGCTAACCATGCCAGGATCACAAGCCGACGAGACTGACTGGGAGAACTTGACGAACAAGGAGCTTCATGATACGTTTCAGCAAATGATGAGTGGACAGGTGCACGATGTCATAAACAGATTTGAAGAGGCCATGGAGAAGATAGATGGCATGGAGAAGACGTTTGAAACAAAGCTCGATAACAAGTTTGCTGAATTGCTTTTGTGTTTTCCACCACCACCACCGGCTGCTCCTGCTGCACCTCTGCAACAACAGCAACAACATCGACTACCTCCACGTCGGGAAACAGCCCTCGGCCGAGCGAGCCGTGTCCCTCTTCAGTCGGGCCAAACTGTTGGTGCTGCTGTGGATACTTCTGTGGCTCCTACTGCTGATGTGGAGGAGGATGATTATGTGGGAGATTATGAGGATGAGGTTGATCAAAATGAGAACTACGTGCCACCACCAGCACAGCAACCACCAGGTCGTCCACATGCAAATAGTGGCAATGGTAGGGCTCACCCTCAGGTACGAGATCATGACCATCTCCCTAAACTAAAATTGAATATTCCACCATTTGAGGGTAGATATGTTCCTGATATATATCTTACTTGGGAGTTAGAAACTGAACAACGATTTACATGTTTGCAATATCCCGAGGAGAGACGTGTTCCTGCTGCTGTTTGTGCATTCACTAGTTTTGCATGTGTTTGGTGGTCTGAGCATTGTAGATTATATCCTATTCTGGCTACTTGGGCTGCTTTGGAAACTGCTATGCGTACTCGTTGGGTTCCACCATATTATCAACGTGAATTACTTCAAAAATAGCAGCTCTTAAGACAGGGAAAAAATTCTGTAGAAGAATATTATCAGGAATTATAAACTGGCATGATTAGATGTGGTATTGTTGAGGAGAATGAAGCTATGCTTGCACATTTTATGGGTGGATTAAATAGAGAGATTCAGGCGATTCTAGAGTATAAGGAGTATACTAATATCACTCGTTTATTCCATCTTGCTTGTAAAGCTGAACGTGAAGTGCAGGATCGACAGGCATTGGCGCGGACTAACTTTTCTGTAGGTCGACCTTCATCATGGACACCACATGCATCATCTACTTCCACATGTTCTGCTACACCGGCGCCTCCGTCGGCTGCCACCTCCAACCGTGATACAATAAAGCAGGCACAATCACCACTATCTGCCAAGAGCACACCTTCTGGGCCTGCAAAGAGCTCTTCTTCATCCATGGCATCAACAGGGCAAACACATGATATTATTTGTCGACGTTGCAAGGGTGGAGGTCATTCTGCGAGAGAATGCCCATCTAAGCATGTGATGATTGGTACTGAGGATGGTGGGTATGAGTCCGCTAGTGACTATGATGAGGAGACTTTGGCTCTTATTACACGTGAAGAACACGGTGCAGACGATTCTGATCATGAGACGCAATACATGGCTCCTGAAGATGCTGACAGGTATGAATGTTTAGTTGCTCAACGTGTTTTGAGTGTGCAGGTTACACAAGTTGAGCAAAATCAGAGGCATAATTTGTTCCATACAAAGGGAGTTGTGAAGGAACGTTTTGTTCGCGTGATCATAGATGGAGGGAGCTGCAATAACTTGGCTAGCATGGAGATGGTGGAGAAGCTATCTCTCACCACAAGACCACATCCACATCCTTAGTACATCCAATGGTTCAACAACAGCGGCAAGGTTAAGGTAACACGTACTGTTCGTGTGCATTTTAGTATCTCTACATATGCTGATTATGTTGATTGTGATGTGGTACCTATGCAAGCATGTTCCTTATTACTTGGTCGACCATGGCAATTTGATAAAAATTCTGTACACCATGGTAGAAACAATCAGTATACTCTTGTTCATAACGATAAAAATATTACTTTGCTTCCTATGACTCCTGATTCCATTTTGAAAGATGATATTAATAGAGCTAATAAAGCAAAACAGGAGACAAATAAGAGTGAAAATCAGATTGTGGCAAAAAAAATTGAGCACCAAATGAAGCCTAATAATAAACCATCTACTGTTGTTTCTGAAATTAAATTGAAAAGTGCATGTTTACTTGCCACCAAATCTGATATTGATGAGCTTGATTTTAGCAAATCTGTTTGCTATGCTTTTGTGTGCAAAGAGGCATTATTTTCATTCGAGGACGTGCCTTCCTCATTGCCCCTGCTGTCACTAACATTTTGCAGGAGTTCGCTGACGTTTTTCCACAAGACGTGCCACCGGGATTACCACCTATTCGAGGGATTGAGCATCAAATTGACTTAATTCCCGGTGCTTCGCTACCGAACCGTGCACCATACCGTACCAATCCAGAGGAGACGAAGGAGATTATGCGTCAAGTACAAGAACTGCTCGACAAAGGTTATATACGCGAATCCCTTAGTCCTTGTGCTGTTCCTATCATTTTAGTGCCGAAAAAGGATGGTACGTCGCATATGTGCGTTGATTGTAGAGGCATTAATAATATTACTATTCGTTATCGTCATCCTATTCCTAGGCTAGATGATATGCTTGATGAATTGAGTGGCTCTACAATATTCTCCAAAGTTGATTTGCATAGTGGATACCATCAAATTCGTATGAAATTGGGTGATGAATGGAAAACAACATTTAAAACTAAGTTTGGATTATATGAGTGGTTAGTCATGCCTTTTGGGTTAACTAATGCACCTAGTACTTTCATGAGGTTAATGAACGAAGTTTTACGTGCTTTCATTGGACGATTTGTGGTAGTTTACTTTGATGACATATTGATTTATAACAAATCTTTGGAGGAACATTTGGAACATTTACGTGCTGTTTTTATTGCTCTACGTGATGCACGTTTGTTTGGAAACCTTGGAAAGTGCACCTTTTGCACCGACCGAGTATCTTTTCTTGGTTATGTTGTTACTCCACAAGGAATTGAAGTTGATAAAGCCAAGATTGAAGCTATTGAGAGTTGGCCGCAGCCCAAAACGGTCACACAAGTGAGGAGTTTCCTTGGCCTCGCTGGTTTCTATAGGCGTTTTGTGAGAGATTTCAGCACCATTGCTGCACCTCTCAACGAGCTTACAAAGAAGGATGTGTTTTTGTTTGGGGTACCGCACAGGAAGAAGCCTTCACGGTATTGAAAGATAAGTTGACACATGCTCCTTTACTCCAACTTCCTAATTTCAATAAGACTTTTGAGCTTGAATGTGATGCTAGTTGAATTGGATGAGGAGGTGTGTTATTACAAGATGGAAAACCTGTTGCATACTTTTCTGAAAAATTGAGTGGGCCTAGTCTGAACTATTCTACTTATGATAAAGAATTATATGCTCTTGTTCGGACCTTAGAAACATGGCAACATTATTTATGGCCCAAGGAATTTGTTATACATTCTGATCATGAATCTTTGCAACACATTAAAAGTCAAGCAAAACTGAACCGTAGACATGCTAAATGGGTTGAATTCATTGAGACTTTCCCTTATGTCATGATAGAGGCAAAGGTGTCCCGTCTTTCGATGAGATGATGGATATCGCTTTGGTGGCAGTCGACTTTGATGATCTGACTACGAACGTGCGAGGATGTCGCGCCTTAGCAATCGCTAAACCAACTCCGAGAGGTTATTGACCACGCCGGAGCACGATCAACCTGACCACGAGGGTCTGTTTCCTGCGAGCAAACAAAGAACAAGCAAGAAACTGAGATTGCAATCTGGATATTGCGAATATAAGATGAAAGCTTTATTGATCAAGGTGGGGTTCTGTGACGCCTTTGTCTGGTCGTTGAACACAAACGAAGTACGCGAAGTTGCAGCTATGGCGAACTTTTAATCTAAACAAAACCCAAAGTCTAAACGATGCCCTAAGGGCTGTATATATGCAGGAAGAGGGGGGAATTTCGTGACCCTTGGTGGAGGGGTCCGAAATCAACCCTATCTCTTGTTTCCCCACACATACGGACTCTAAAAATAGCCTATACTTATGTATTTCGAAATTACATGGGCCTGGCCCAATAATAAGGTGACGCAGCACCTATAATAGCCTTGGGACGAAATTTATGAAGTGGCATATTGTATATTTCGTCCAAGGCTTCATGCACCCATTATGGTGGCTTCAAAGTCCTGAAATCATCACTTGTAACTCCGTTCTTGTTCCCCTTGCGCATGCCATCATCTCCATGCTTGTTCTTAATCCAATGTTCATCCTTCTCCAATCTAGGCCCTTCATTTGTAAGCAAAACAAATGTATCCAATTTAGGCAGCATCATATTCTCATGAACATTAGAATCATTACCAAGAAACGAAAGTACCTGGTAATTTAGTTGGCGTGCGCGAGCTCTAGTAATTGGTCCAGTATTTATAGCAGCAGGGGCTGTGGGTGTAACAATTGTATTGATGTCCTCATCATCATCAAAGTAAAGTACCACAAATCGTCCAATGAAAGCACGTAAAACTTCGTTCATTAATCTCATGAAAGTACTAGGTGCATTAGTTAACCCAAAAGGCATGACTAACCACTCATATAATCCAAACTTAGTTTTTAATGCTGTTTTCCATTCATCTCCCAATTTCATACGAATTTGATGGTATCCACTACGCAAATCAACTTTGGAGAATATTGTAGAGCCACTCAATTCATCAAGCATATCATCTAGCCTAGGAATAGGATGACGATAACGAATAGTAATATTATTAATGCCTCTACAATCAACACACATACGTGATGTACCATCCTTTTTCGGCACTAAAATAATAGGAACAACACAAGGACTAAGGGATTCACGTATATAACCTTTGTCGAGAAGCTCTTGTACTTGACGCATAATCTCCTCTGTCTCCTCTGGATTGGTACGGTATGGTGCACGGTTTGGCAGTGAAGCACCGGGAATTAAGTCAATCTGATGCTCAATCCCTCGAATAGGCGGTAATCCCGGTGGCACGTCTTGTGGAAAGACGTCAGCGAACTCCTGCAAAATGATAGTGACAGCAGGAGGCAAAGAGGAAGGCACGTCCTCGAATGAAAATAATGCCTCTTTGCACACAAAAGCATAGCAAATAGATTTGCTGAAATCTAGCTCATCTATATCAGATTTGGTGGCAAATAAACATGCACTTTTCAATTTAATTTCAGAAGCAACACTAGATGGTTTATTATTAGGCTTCATTTGTTGCTCAAATTCTTTTGCCACAATCTGATTTTCACTCTTATTCGTCTCCTGTTTTGCTTTATTAGCTCTATTAATATCATCTTTCAAAATGGAATCAGGAGTCATAGGAAGCAAAGTAATATTTTTATCCTTATGAACAAGAGTATAGTGATTGTTTCTACCATGGTGTACAGAATTTTTATCAAATTGCCATGGTCTACCAAGTAATAAGGAACATGCTTGCATAGGTACCACATCACAATCAACATAATCAGCATATGTAGAGATACTAAAATGCACACGAACAGTACGTGTTACCTTAACCTTGCCGCTGTTGTTGAACCATTGGATGTAGTAAGGATGTGGATGTGGTCTTGTGGTGAGAGAAAGCTTCTCCAGCATCTCCATGCTAGCCAAGTTGTTGCAGCTCCCTCCATCTATGATGACGCGCACAGAACGTTCTTTCACAACTCCCTTGGTATGGAACAAATTGTGCCTCTGATTTTGCTCAGCTTGTGTGACCTGCACACTCAAAACACGTTGAGCAACTAAACATTCATACCTGTCAGCGTCTTCAGGAGCCATGTATTGCGTCTCATGATCAGAATCATCTCCACCATGTTCTTCACGTGTAATAAGAGCCAAAGTCTCCTCAGCATAGTCACTAGCGGACTCATATCCACCATCTGCGGTAGCAATCATCACACGCGGAGATTTGCATTCTCTCGCATAATGACCTTCTCCCTTACAACGACGACAAATAATATCACTTGTGTGCCCTGTTGATGCCATGGAAGAAGCTGAACTCTGTGCAGGCCCAGCAGGTGCGCTCTTGGCAGATAATCGTGGTTGTGCCTGTTTTCTTGTATCACGACTGGAGGAGACACCTGATTGAGGTGCTGGTGCAGTTGAAGTAGAAGATGCACGCGGTGTCCATGATGAAGGTCGGCCTGCAGAAAAGTTAGTTCGCGCCAATGCTTGTCGATCCTGCACTTCACGTTTAGCTTTACAAGCAAGATGGAATAAATGAGTGATATTAGTATACTCCTTATAGTCTAGAATGGTCTGAATCTCTCTATTTAATCCACCCAGAAAACGTGCAAGCATAGCTTCATTCTCCTCAACAATACCACATCTAATCATGCCAGTTTGTTATTCCTGATAATATTCTTCTACAGAATTTTTTCCTTGTCTTAAGCGCTGTAATTTCTGAAGCAATTCACGTTGATAATATGGTGGAACCCAACGAGTATGCATAGCAGTTTTCAAAGCAGCCCAAGTAGTTGGAATAGGATATAATCTACAATGTTCAGACCACCATACACATGCAAAACTAGTGAAAGCACAAACAGCAGCGGCAACCCGTCTCTCCTCGGGATATTGTAAACATGTAAATCGTTGTTCAGTTTCTAACTCCCAAGTAAGATATATATCAGGAACATATCTGCCCTCGAAAGGTGGAATATTCAATTTCAGTTTAGGAAGATGGTCATGATCTCGTACCTGAGGGAAAGCCCTACCATTGTGATTATTTGCATGTGGACGACCTGGTGGTTGTGGTGCAGGTGGTTGCACGTAGTTCTGATTTTGAGCAACCTCATCCTCGTAATCTCCCACATAATCATCCTCCTCCGCATTAGCAGCAGGAGCCACAGAAGTATCAACAGCAGCACCAACAGTTTGGCCAAACGCAAGAGGAACATGGCTCGCTCGGCGGAGATCTGTTTCGCGACGTGGAGGTAGTCGTTGTTGTTGTTGTTCGAGAGGTGCGTTAGGTGCAGCGGGTGGTGGTGGTGGAAGACGCGCGAGCAATTCATTAAACTTGTTATCGAGCTTTTTTCGAACGTCTTCTCCATGCCATCTATCTTCTCCATGGCCTCTTCAAATCTGTTTAGCACATCTTGCACCTGTCCACTCATCATTGGCTGAAATTTATCATGCAAATCCTTATTCGTCATGTTCTCCCAGTCAGTCTCGTCGGCTTGTGATCCTGGCATGATTAGCAGCAATAGAAACACACAAGAATATGATCCTATAGACTACTAACAAGAGGTGGTGGTGGGTGTCACAAATCCGTCAAGCAAATCTCAAATTCTTACCAGTTCTTACGCAGCAGCAGGCGGTGATCGGCAACCGTTGTAGTCAAAAACTCTCAAAGCTTGGATAGAGCGATTACCAGGGAGAGTCAAACGCACGACGTAGATGTATGTGGAGCTGGGAAGGCTTATAATATGGTAGCAAAAAGGGTCAGCAATAATCAATTCAGAGATGCAAAGTTGAATAAACGCTCAACGACGGTACTGTGCTGGTCCTAGGCTAGACTGTGCTAGAGACACGAGCCTAGGACACCAACAAAAGCACGGCGCGGCACGTAAACAAGGGAAAAGCACACTCTGGATTTTTTTTCCGCTCTTTTTTTTGCGCTGTTTTTTTTGCGAAAAATCACTATAATGGCGAGTGTCTCAAAACTCTTCCTAGGTCAAACTGACAGGATGGGCACGAAATTTTTTCGACCAATTTTTTTTCGATTGCCCGGACCCAAAAACTGGAAACGGGTCAAAAAAAACTTCCTATAATGGCACCAGTCTCAAAACACTCAGAAACACCTAAAAATAGGATAGCCAGATTTTTTTTCGAAAAATGCGTTTTCGAAAAATTTTGGGCCTAAACGGAGGGTGGTTTCCGGACTCTTTTTTTTCTTTCCGAAACCTACTTCGGCAAGGAAACACGAGTCAGAATCTAGATGGATCTCGAAAACAAACCTAATATGACAAGAACTCGGATTGGTGGTGGATATATGGTAGTAGATGGCAGCGGTGGTGGTATATGACAGCGGTGGTGGTATATGGATACGGATTCGAAGCGGTGGCGGATAAGCGGTGGTGGTAGATGGCAGGGGCGATGATGATGGTGCGGCGACGGCGTGACAACTTATGACCAGAACTCGAAACTCTAAAAGACTAGACTCTAAGACCAGCAACTAGACACGACGATGCAACGGCAAATTCAACAAAGCAAAACCCTAAAAGGATTATGCAAAGGCTCAGATTGGTTCGGATATGATGAACTAACCCTAATTTTTTTTGTGGCTTTTTCGTGGACTGTAGGTATGAAGAACAAACTCGATCTAAACTACGAAAAACTGTAAAATTTCACCGAGCAACCTGGAAATCTGATACCACTTGATAGAGGCAAAGGTGTCCCGTCTTTCGATGAGATGATGGATATCGCTTTGGTGGCAGTCGACTTTGACGATCCGACTACGAACGTGCGAGGACGTCGTGCCTTAGCAATCGCTAAACCAACTCCGAGAGGTTATTGACCATGCCGAAGCACGATCAACCTGACCACGAGGGTCTGTTTCCTGCAAGCAAACGAAGAACAAGCAAGAAACTAAGATTGCAATCTGGATATTGCGAATATAAGATGAAAGCTTTATTGATCAAGGTGGGGTTCTGTGACGCCTTTGTCTGGTCGTTGAACACAAACGAAGTACGCGAAGTTGCAGCTATGGCGAACTTTTAATCTAAACAAAACCCAAAGTCTAAACGATGCCCTAAGGGCTGTATATATGCAGGAAGAGGGGGGAATTTCGTGACCCTTGGTGGAGGGGTCCGAAATCAACCCTATCTCTTGTTTCCCCACACATACAGACTCTAAAAATAGCCTATACTTATGTATTTCGAAATTACATGGGCCTGGCCCAATAATAAGGTGACGCAGCACCTATAATAGCCTCGGGACGAAATTTATGAAGTGGCATCTTGTATATTTCGTCCAAGGCTTCATGCACCCATTATGGTGGCTTCAAAGTCCTGAAATCATCACTTGTAACTCCGTTCTTGTTCCCCTTGCGCATGCCATCATCTCCATGCTTGTTCTTAATCCAATGTTCATCCTTCTCCAAGCTAGGCCCTTCATTTGTAAGCAAAACAAATGTATCCAATTTAGGCAGCATCATATTCTCATGAACATTAGAATCATTACCAAGAAAGGAAAGTACCTGGTAATTTAGTTGGCGTGTGCGAGCTCTAGTAATTGGTCCAGTATTTATAGCAGCAGGGGCTGTGGGTGTAACAATTGTATTGAAGTCCTCATCATGTCATTAAACACAAGAAGGGTAAAGAAAATGTTATTGCTGATGCCTTGTCTCGTCGTTATACTATGCTTTCACAACTTGACTTTAAAATATTTGGTTTGGAGACCATTAAAGATCACTATGTTCATGATGCTGAATTTAAAGATGTATTGCAGAATTGTAAGGAAGGGAGAACTTGGAACAAGTTCGTTCTTAACGATGGATTTGTGTTTCGTGCTAACAAGCTATGCATTCCAGCTAGCTCCGTTCGTCTTTTGTTGGTGCAGGAGGCGCATGGAGGAGGATTAATGGGACACTTTGGCGTCAAGAAGACGGAGGATATACTTGCTACACATTTCTTTCGGCCAAAGATGATACGGGATGTTGAGCGTTTTGTTGCTCGTTGCACTACATGTCAAAGAGCTAAGTCACGACTCAATCCTCATGGTTTATATATGCCTTTGCCTGTACCTAGTGTTCCTTGGGAGGATATATCTATGGACTTTGTTTTAGGTTTACCTCGAACAAAGAAGGGGAGGGATAGCATATTTGTTGTCGTGGATAGGTTCTCGAAAATGGCACACTTTATACCATGTCATAAAAGCGATGATGCTATTAATGTTGCTGATTTGTTCTTTTGTGAAATTATTCGCTTACATGGTGTGTCAAATACTATTGTTTCAGATCGTGATACTAAATTTCTTAGCCACTTTTGGAGATGTTTATGGGCTAAGTTGGGGACTAAGCTGCTTTTTAGTACTACTTGTCACCCCCAAACTGATGGACAAACTGAAGTAGTCAATAGAACATTGTCTACTATGCTTAGGGCTGTTTTGAAGAATAACAAGAAAATGTGGGAATAATGCTTGCCTCATATTGAATTTGCTTATAATCGTTCATTGCATTCTACTACTAAGATGTGCCCTTTTGAAATTGTGTATGGTTTCCTACCTCATGCACCTATTGATTTGTTGCCTCTTCCATCTTCAGAGAAGGTTAATTTTGATGCTAAAGAATGTTCTGAATTGATTTTAAAAATGCATGAGTTAACTAAGGAAAACATTGAGCGTATGAATGCTAAATATAAACTTGCTGGAGATAAGGGTAGAAAACATGTTGTGTTTGCGCCTGGAGATCTTGTTTGGTTACATTTGCGTAACGATAGATTTCCTAATCTGCGCAAATCAAAGCTAATGCCACATGCTGATGGTCCTTTTAAGGTGTTAGAGAAAATAAATGATAATGCATATAAACTTGAGCTACTTGTAGATTTTGGGGTTAGTCCCACTTTTAACATTGCAGATTTGAAGCCTTATTTGGGTGAGGAAGATGCGCTTCCGTCGAGGACGACTTCATTTCAAGAAGGGGAGGATGATGAGAACATCAATACCATTGTTACACCCACAACCCCTACTGTTACATATACTGGACCAATTACTAGAGTTCGCGCACGCCAATTAAATTACCAGGTACTTTTGTTTCTTGGTAATGATTCTAATGTTCATGAGATTATGATGCTGCCTAAATTGGATACATTTGTTTTGCTTACAAATGAAGGGCCTAGCTTGGAGAAGGATGAACATTGGAGTAAGAACACGCATGGAGTTGATGGCATGCGCAACGGGATCAAGAACGGAGTTACAAGTGATGATTTCAGGACTTTGAAGCCGCCATAAGGAGTGCATGAAGCCTTGGACGAAATATACAAGATGCCACTTCATAATATTCGTCCATAGGCTATTCTAGGTGCCGCGTCACCTTATTAATGGGCCAGGCCCATGTAATTTCGAAATACTTAAGTATAGGCTATTTTTGGAGTCCGTATGTGTGGGGAAACAAGAGTTAGGGTTGGTTTCGGACCCCACCCTCAAGGGCCACGAAATTCCCCCCTCTTCCTCCATATATACAGCCCTTAGGGCGTCGTTTAGACTTTGGGTTTTGTTTAGATTAAAAGTTCGCCATAGCTGCAACTTCGCGTACTTCGTTTGTGTCCAACGACCAGACCAAGACGTCACAGAACCCCACCTTGATCAATAAAGCTTTCATCTTATATTCGCAATATCCCGATTGCAATCTCAGTTGCTTGCTTGTTCTTCGTTTGCTCGCAGGAAACAGACCCTCGTGGTCAGGTTGATCGTGCTCCGGCGTGGTCAATAACCCTCGGAAGTTGGTTTAGCGATTGCTAAGGCGCGACGTCTCGCACGTTCGTAGTCGGATCGTCAAGGTCGACTCCCACAGAAAACGATAGCCACCATCTCATCGAAACATGGGACACCTTAGCCTCTATCAATGGTGAGCCAGTGACCGTATGATCACCCTAAAATGTACTCCTATTTTATTAACATAGTATAGACTCAAACTACCATTTCTTTCTTTCATATACGGGCTGACAGGTGGGCCCCATAGTTACGCGCCCCGATGGTGCAACACTAGTTGCGCCACGTGGAATGTTTGACTGGTCAATTGATTGTGTCATCAACAAAATACGGATTTGTACGGGTGAGCTAGTGACTGTATAATCATGATATGTATTTGTTTAACATGGTACAGACGCAAGGGCTCATATATACGCGCAAGCACTCACCGCTATAAGCGCACACACGCGAACCCTACCCCTAGGAGCACCTTCGGGAGAGTGGGCCAGCATATATGAACTTGAGATTTTACGAAGTCACCATAGATGCCTCGTAGTCGAGTGGAACATCTCCTCCCACTAAACGTACGTCGCCGAAAAATACTGAAATTAACACAAGATAAGTGCGACCACTGGGACTTTAACCTTGGTGGGCTTGAGAAACCACTGTCCTCTAACCATCCAACCACATGTTGGTTAGCACGACAAAATGTATGTGGTGACCATGATGAGCTTATTCTGAAGTCCAGTGACCATATCGTGCTTTCGCTTCAAATACAATGACCGTAAGTGTCGTCAACAAAATACGAAGCACGCATCAAATGAAAAGTCCGTCAGTGTCATCAACAAAATATGGAGACGTATCGTGAGCTAGATACCGTTGTACTATTGTAGATGCTTATTTTCTTAGTGGCCGATTGCGTGTGTGGTGTGGTGGGCACATCATTTCTAGTTGTGGTGGGTCAACATGAAGACTCATGGGTCGGTTCCAACCTGCGCCACATATAGGTTGGACCGAGACGTGTTATACGAAGGCCCATGTGGAGGACTCGGTGTACAACACGAAGCTACCAGAGTCGCAGAGGACTCTATCCCCACTGGTGATAAGCCGACTATATATGATTTGTAACCCTTGGCCCTTAGTATGTTATACAAGCTTGGGGGCTAGTTCGTCGATAGTATACGCACATGCACAATGCCTGGTATTCACGTGTATTTTGTACACACCCCTATCACTAATATACAGTACCAGGAGTAGGCTCTTTCTTCAACTGCAATTGAATTCTAGCATGTGCATGTGTTTATTTCATATTATGGATCCATAGAGTGAGAGCGGTTTGAAATACAGGCAATGGATGCTTTTGCAATTCATATATAAACATTAATTAGTGCACTCCATGTTGTTAGTGTGAAGCACTGTATACATTTGTCACTTGCATGGATACATTCCAAATTGCTAGCTACGAAATAGAATACATGTCGAATTCAACATAAAGGGGGTTTCGAAGATTCAAATTCGTAGGAAGTGCATTCATCTATTTGAACCCGAGATAATGGCATTTGTAAATCAGATGTAAAAGGGGGCATCAATCTTTGTTGTGAGTTTGAACATGCTATATATATTCATACGCATATCTAACTTTTTTTTGCAACCAAGGAGATTATATCTGGAACCATGCATGAACTGAGGTAAGTTGCATATTTTTTAATATATACTCGTGTACAATGTATATTCAAATGTACCCCGTCCATTCCAAAATAATCGTAGCTTTAGGATTTTCAAGAGTAAAGATTTGTGAAGTTTGACAAATCCTGAAAGTTCAATTCAAGAGAACCAAAAACGTTAAGGCCTTCTTTGGTTCATAGGATAGGAATTTTATAGGAATAGGAAAATCATAGGAAGTGAGATGACATGCATGTCAATTCCTATAGGGAAAGAGATGTCATTTGGTGCATAGGATAGGATTTTTTCCATTGAGTCTAGGCTAATGTTTTTTTCCTCCAAAACATGAAGGATTGATTCCTATCCTACATAGGAATAGGAATCCATTCCTACAAACCAAAGGGCTTCAAAGGAATTCCTACAAAAATCCTACAAACCAAAGCAGGCCTAATGCTTCTGCTCCCAAATATTGAACGAAGCGTGATGAGGACATCAATACAATTGTTACACCCACAGGCCCTGCTGCTAAACATACTGGACCAATTACTAGAGCTCGCGCACGCCAACTAAATTACCAGGTACTTTCGTTTCTTGGTAATGATTCTAATGTTCATGAGAATATGATGCTGCCTAAATTGGATACATTTGTTTTGCTTACAAATAAAGGGCCTAGCTTGGAGAAGGATGAACATTGGAGCAAGAACAAGCATGGAGATGATGGCATGCGCAAGGGGAACAAGAACGGAGTTACAAGTGATGATTTCAGGACTTTGAAGCCACCATAATGGGCGCATGAAGCCTTGGACGAAATATACAAGATGCCACTTCATAAATTTCGTCCCGAGGTTATTATAGGTGCTGCGTCACCTTATTATTGGGCCAGGCCCATGTAATTTCGAAATACATAAGTATAGGCTATTTTTAGAGTCCGTATGTGTGGGGAAACAAGAGATAGGGTTGATTTCGGACCCCTCCACCAAGGGCCACGAAATTCCCCCCCTCTTCCTCCATATATACAGCCCTTAGGGCATCGTTTAGACTTTGGGTTTTGTTTAGATTGAAAGTTCGCCATAGCTGCAACTTCGCGTACTTCGTTTGTGTTCAACGACCAGACAAAGGCGTCACAGAACCCCACCTTGATCAATAAAGCTTTCATCTTATATTCGCAATATCCAGATTGCAATCTCAGTTTCTTGCTTGTTCTTCGTTTGCTCGCAGGAAACAGACCCTCGTGGTCAGGTTGATCGTGCTCCGGCGTGGTCGATAACCTCTCGGAGTTGGTTTAGCGATTGCTAAGGCGCGACGTCCTCGCACGTTCGTAGTCGGATCGTCAAAGTCAACTTCCACCAAAGCGATATCCATCATCTCATCGAAAGACGGGACACCCCGCCTCTATCAAGTGGTATCAGATTTCCAGGTTGCTCGGTGAGATTTTACAGTTTTTCGTAGTTTAGATCGAGTCTGTTCTTCATACCTACAGTCCACGAAAAAGGCACACAAAAAAAATTTAGGGTTAGTTCATCATATCCGAACCAATCTGAGCCTTTGCATAATCTTTTTAGGGTTTTGCTTTGTTGAATTTGCGGTTGCATCGTCGGTCCAGTTGCTGGTCTTAGATCTAGTCTTTTAGAGTTTCGAGTTCTGGTCATAAGTTGTCACGCCGCTGCTGCACCATCATCATCGCCCCTGCCATCTACCACCACCGCTTATCCGCCACCGCTTCGAATCCGTTTCCATATACCACCACCGTTGTCATATACAACCACCGCTGCCATCTACCGCCATATATCCACCACCAATCCGAGTTCTTGTCATATTAGGTTTGTTTTCGAGATCCATCTAGTTTCCGATTCGTGTTTCCTTGCCGGAGTAGGTTTCGAAAAAAAAGAGTCCGGAAACCACCCTCCGTTTAGGCCCAAAATTTTCGGAAAACGCACTTGACAAAAAAATTTCTGGCTATCCTAATTTTAGGTGTTTCTAAGCGTATTGAGACAGTCGCCGTTATAGAAAGTTTTTTTTGACCCGTTTCCAGTTTTTGGGTCCAGGCAGTCGAAAAAAAAAATTGGTCGAAAAAATTTCGTGCCCATCCTGTCAGTTTGACCTGGGAAGAGTTTTGAGACACTCGCCATTATAGTGATTTTTCGCAAAAAAAAGCAGCGCAAAAAAAAAGAGAAAAAATAATCCAGAGTGTGCTTTTCCCTTGTTTACGTGCCGCGCCGTGATTTTGTTGGTGTTCTAGGCTCGCGTCTCTAGCACAGTCTAGCCTAGGACCAGCACCGTACCGTCGTTGAGCGTTTATTCAACTTTGTATCTCCGAATTGATTATTGCTGACCCTTTTTGCTACCATATTATAAGCCTTCCCAGCTCCACATACATCTACGTCGTGCGTTTGACTCTCCCTGGTAATCGCTCTATCCAAGCTTTGAGAGTTTTTGACTACAACGGTTGCCGATCACCGCCTGCTGCTGGGTAAGAACTGGTAAGAATTTGAGATTTGCTTGACGGATTTGTGACACCCACCACCACCTCTTGTTAGTAGTCTATAGGATCATATTCTTGTGTGCTTCTATTGCTGCTAACCATGCCAGGATCACAAGCCGACGAGACTGACTGGGAGAACATGACGAATAAGGATTTGCATGATAAATTTCAGCAAATGATGAGTGGACAGGTGCAAGATGTGCTAAACAGATTTGAAGAGGCCATGGAGAAGATAGATGGCATGGAGAAGACGTTCGAAACAAAGCTCGATAACAAGTTTAATGAATTGCTTGCGCGTCTTCCACCACCACCACCCGCTGCACCTAACGCACCTCTCCAACAACAACAACAACTACTACCTCCACGTCGCGAAACAGACCTTCGCCGAGCGAGCCGTGTTCCTCTTGCGTTTGGCCAAACTGTTGGTGCTGCTATTGATACTTCTGTGGCTCCTGCTGCTGATGCGGAGGAGGATGATTATGTGGGAGATTATGAGGATGAGGTTGATCAAAATCAGCACTACGTGCAGCCACCTGCACCACCACCACCAGGTCGACCTCAGGTATATATTCGTAATGGTAGGCCTGCACCACCACCTCAGGTACGAGATGATGTCCATATTCCTAAACTGAAATTGAATATTCCACCATTTGAGGGTAGATATGTTCCTGATATATATCTTACTTGGGAGTTAGAAACTGAACAACGATTTACATGTTTACAATATCCTAAGGAGAGACGGGTTGCTGCTGCTGTTTGTGCTTTCACTAGTTTTGCATGTGTATGGTGGTCTGAACATTGTAGATTATATCCTATTCCAACTACTTGGGCTGCTTTGAAAACTGCTATGCGTACGCGTTGGGTTCCACCATATTATCAACGTGAGTTGCTTCAAAAATTGCAGCATTTAAGACAAGGGAAAAATTCTGTAGAAGAATATTATCAGGAATTACAAACTGGCATGATTAGATGTGGTATTGTTGAGGAGAATGAAGCTATGCTTGCACGTTTTCTGGGTGGATTAAATAGAGAGACTCAGACCATTCTAGACTATAAGGAGTATACTAATATCACTCGTTTATTCCATCTTGCTTGTAAAGCTGAACGTGAAGTGCAGGATCGACAAGCATTGGCGCGAACTAACTTTTCTGCAGGCCGACCTTCATCATGGACACCGCGTGCATCTTCTACTTCAACTACACCAGCACCTCAATCAGGCACAACCACCATTATCTGCCAAGGGCGCACCTGCCGGGCCTGCACAGAGTTCTTCTTCCATGGCATCAACAGGGCACACAAGTGATATTATTTGTCGTCGTTGTAAGGGAGGAGGTCATTATGCGAGAGAATGCAAATCTCCGCGTGTGATGATTGCTACTGCGGATGGTGGATATGAGTCCGCTAGTGACTATGATGAGGAGACTTTGGCTCTTATTACACGTGAAGAACATGGTGGAGATGATTCTGATCATGAGACGCAATACATGGCTCCTGAAGACGCTGACAGGTATGAATGTTTAGTTGCTCAACGCGTTTTGAGTGTGCAGGTCACACAAGCTGAGCAAAATCAGAGGCACAATTTGTTCCATACCAAGGGAGTTGTGAAGGAACATTCTGTGCGCGTCATCATAGACGGAGGTAGTTGCAACAACTTGGCTAGCATGGAGATGGTGGAGAAGCTTTCTCTCACCACAAGACCACATCCACATCCTTACTACATCCAATGGTTCAACAATAGCAGCAAGGTTAAGGTAACACGTACTGTTCGTGTGCATTTTAGTATATCTACATATGCTGATTATGTTGATTGTGATGTGGTACCTATGCAAGCATGTTCCTTATTACTTGGTAGACCATGGCAATTTGATAAAAATTCTGTACACCATGGTAGAAACAATCAGTATACTCTTGTTCATAAGGATAAAAATATTACTTTGCTTCCTATGACTCCTGATTCTATTTTGAAAGATGATATTAATAGAGCTAATAAAGCAAAACAAGAGAAGAATAAGAGTGAAAATCAGATTGTGGCAAAAGAATTTGAGCAACAAATGAAGCCTAATAATAAACCATCTAGTGTTGCTTCTGAAATTAAATTGAAAAGTGCATGTTTATTTGCCACCAAATCTGATATTGATGAGGTAGATTTCAGCAAATCTGTTTGCTATGCTTTTGTGTGCAGAGAGGCATTATTTTCATTCGAGGACGTGCCTTCCTCTTTGCCTCCTGCTATCACTAACATTTTGTAGGAGTTCGCTGACGTCTTTCCACAAGACGTGCCACCGGGATTACCACCTATTCGAGGGATTGAGCATCAGATCGACTTAATTCCCGGTGCTTCACTGCCAAACCGTGCGCCATACCGTACCAATCCAGAGGAGACGAAGGAGATTATGCGTCAAGTACAAGAGCTTCTTGACAAATGTTATATACGCGAATCCCGTAGTCCTTGTGCTGTTCCTATTATTCTAGTGCCGAAAAAGGATGGTACATCGCGTATGTGTGTTGATTGTAGAGGCATTAATAATATTACTATTCGTTATCGTCATCCTATTCCTAGGCTAGATGATATGCTTGATGAATTGAGTGGCTCTACAATATTCTCCAAAGTTGATTTGCATAGTGGATACCATCAAATTCGTATTAAATTGGGGGATGAATGGAAAACAGCATTTAAAACTAAGTTTGGATTATATGAGTGGTTAGTCATGCCTTTTGGGTTAACTAATGCGCCTAGTACTTTCATGAGACTAATGAACGAAGTTTTACGTGCTTTCATTGGACGATTTGTGGTAGTCTATTTTGATGATATACTGATTTATAGCAGATCTTTGGAAGAACATTTGGAACATTTACGTGCTATTTTTATTGCTCTACGTGATGCACGTTTGTTTGGTAACCTTGGGAAGTGCACCTTTTGCACCGACCGAGTATCTTTTCTTGGCTATGTTGTTACTCCACAGGGAATTGAAGTTGATAAAGCCAAGATTGAAGCTATTGAGAGTTGGGCGCAGCCCAAAACGGTCACACAAGTGAGGAGTTTTCTTGGCCTCGCTGGATTCTATAGGCGTTTTGTGAGAGATTTCAGCACCATTGCTGCACCTCTCAATGAGCTTACAAAGAAAGATGTGCTTTTTCTTTGGGGTACCGCACAGGAAGAAGCCTTCTCGGTATTGAAAGATAAGTTGACACATGCTCCTTTACTCCAACTTCCTGATTTTAATAAGACTTTTGAGCTTGAATGTGATGCTAGTGGAATTGGATTAGGAGGTGTGTTATTACAAGATGGCAAACCTGTTGCATACTTTTCTGAAAAAATGAGTGGGCCTAGTCTGAATTATTCTACTTATGATAAAGAATTATATGCTCTTGTTCGGACTTTAGAAACATGTCAACATTATTTATGGCCCAAAGAATTTGTTATACATTCTGATCATGAATCTTTGAAACATATTAAAAGTCAAGCTAAACTGAATCATGGACATGCTAAATGGGTTGAATTCATTGAGACTTTCCCTTATGTCATTAAACACAAGAAGGGAAAAGAAAAGGTTATTGCTGATGCATTGTCTCGTCACTATACTATGCTTTCACAACTTGACTTCAATATATTTGGTTTGGAGACCATCAAAGATCAATATGTGCATGATACTGAGTTTAAAGATGTAATGCAGAATTGCAAAGAAGGAAGAATGTGGAACAAGTTTGTCGTTAACGATGGATTTGTGTTTCGTGCTAACAAGCTATGCATTCCAGCTAGCTCCGTTCGTCTTTTGTTGTTGCAGGAGGCGCATGAAGGAGGATTAATGGGACACTTTGGCGTGAAGAAGACGGAGGACGTACTTGCTACACATTTCTTTTGGCCAAAGATGAGACGGGATGTTGAGCGTTTTATTGCTCGCTGCACTACATGTCAAAAAGCTAAGTCACGACTCAATCCTCATGGTTTATATATGCCTTTGCCTGTACCTAGTGTTCCTTGGGAGGATATATCTATGGACTTTGTTTTAGGTTTACCTCGAACAAAGAAGGGGAGGGATAGCATAGTTGTTGTCGTGGATAGATTCTCGAAAATGGCACACTTTATACCATGTCATAAAAGCGATGATGCTGTTAATGTTGCTGATTTGTTCTTTCGTGAAATTATTCGCTTGCATGGTGTGCCAAATACTATTGTTTCAGATCGTGATACTAAATTTCTTAGCCACTTTTGGAGATGTTTATGGGCTAAGTTGGGGACTAAAGTGCTTTTTAGTACTACTTGTCACCCCCAAACTGAAGTAGTCAATAGAACATTGTCTACTATGCTTAGGGCTGTTTTGAAGAGTAATAAGAAAATGTGGGAGGAATGCTTGCCTCATATTGAATTTGCTTATAATCGTTCATTGCATTCTACTACTAAGATGTGCCCTTTTGAAGTTGTGTATGGTTTCCTACCTCGTGCACCTATTGATTTGTTGCCTCTTCCATCTTCGGAGAAGGTTAATTTTGATGCTAAACAACATGCTGAATTGATTTTAAAAATGCATGAGTTAACAAAGGAAAACATTGAGCGTATGAATGCCAAATATAAACTTGCTGGAGATAAGGGTAGAAAACATGTTCTGTTTGCACCTGGAGATCTTGTTTGGTTACATTTGCGTAAGGATAGATTTCCTGATTTGCGCAAATCAAAGCTCATGCCACGGGCTGATGGTCCCTTTAAGGTGTTAGAGAAAATAAATGATAATGCATATAAACTTGAGCTGCCCGCAGATTTTGGGGTTAGTCCCACTTTTAACATTGCAGATTTGAAGCCTTATTTGGGTGAGGAAGATGAACTTCCGTCGAGGACGACTTCATTTCAAGAAGGGGAGGATGATGAGGACACAATACAATTGTTACACCCACAGGCCCTGCTGCTATACATACTGGACCAATTACTAGAGCTCCTGCACGCCAACTAAATTACCAGGTACTTTCGTTTCTTGGTAATGATTCTAATGTTCATGAGAATATGATGCTGCCTAAATTGGATACATTTGTTTTGCTTACAAATAAAGGGCCTAGCTTGGAGAAGGATGAACATTGGAGCAAGAACAAGCATGGAGATGATGGCATGCGCAAGGGGAACAAGAACGGAGTTACAAGTGATGATTTCAGGACTTTGAAGCCACCATAATGGGCGCATGAAGCCTTGGACGAAATATACAAGATGCCACTTCATAAATTTCGTCCCGAGGTTATTATAGGTGCTGCGTCACCTTATTATTGGGCCAGGCCCATGTAATTTCGAAATACATAAGTATAGGCTATTTTTAGAGTCCGTATGTGTGGGGAAACAAGAGATAGGGTTGATTTCGGACCCCTCCACCAAGGGCCACGAAATCCCCCCCCCCTCTTCCTCCATATATACAGCCCTTAGGGCATCGTTTAGACTTTGGGTTTTGTTTAAATTAAAAGTTCCCCATAGCTGCAACTTCGCGTACTTCGTTTGTGTTCAACGACCAGACAAAGGCGTCACAGAACCCCACCTTGATCAATTAAGCTTTCATCTTATATTCGCAATATCCAGATTGCAATCTCAGTTTCTTGCTTGTTCTTCGTTTGCTCGCAGGAAACAGACCCTCGTGGTCAGGTTGATCGTGCTCCGGCGTGGTCGATAACCTCTCGGAGTTGGTTTAGCGATTGCTAAGGCGCGACGTCCTTGCACGTTCGTAGTCGGATCGTCAAAGTCGACTTCCACCAAAGCGATATCCATCATCTCATCGAAAGACGGGACACCCAGCCTCTATCAAAGCGCCAAATAGGCCTCTGGTCACCCGAAACTGCGCGAGACTAATGTTTTGGTGGTAGGAAATTACTGTCCTGACTCTGGATCGTGTAGCCTATCGGCCCGATGTCCAAAGGTCTAAACCGGGGTAGGTTTGTAACTTCACCAAGATGCCAGAGATGCATTCATACGCCGTGGGCGCCTACCCATGCGCTCGGCCGAAATCTATCCCGCCCACATTTGGGACACCTGACATGACTGTCCTACCCCAACCCGCAATATGTCCGAAATTTTAGATGGGGGTAAAGTTTGTAACTTTCCCCAAATTTCAAACAAGCGCATCTCAAACCGAAACATTGTTCCCCCTTAGTTCCCCGCCTCCCTTCGTTTCCCCATTCATACTCCATGGGCGCGAAAACGCCCTCTCCACCAGCCGCGAAACCCCAGCGTCCTCCGTCCTCCACCCCATAGCGGCCAATCCACCGCCACCCTCCTCCATCACGCCGGAGCAGGTACCCCGACGTCGTCGTCCAACACAACCGCAACCACAACGCCCTCAAGGACTTAGCAGCTGAAGCCGAGGCAGAGCTGCCTCCACGACGCCGACGCTGACGTGCGCCATACCAGAACCACTTCGACCACGCCGTCCTGCGCCTCACTTATGTGGCTCCACTGTCGCAACCGTCCATCGCACCAGAGCTGTTACCGCTACGCCATTGTTCGCCGCCTCGGATCTGCTTCCCCGCCGCCGACAGACAACCACCGCACCACACTCAACAACTTGGCCATGGGTTCGTCCAAGGCTGCACCGTCCTCCACAACTTCTGGTTTCCGGCGAACAACAAGAAGATCGTCGGAAAAACAGAAGGAGGACACATCACTACCAGCAGAAAGAGGTACTCCTCTTCCCTTATTCGTGCAAATCTTACGTCTTCGCTCACACCGTATTCATCCCACGAAAGAAACTAGTTGAGCGCTTCTTACTGCATCTTCTTCGTTATACTAAATGCACAAGGTTTCCTCCCTTTTACTATTTCACCTTTGCTAGAGGTCAGTAGCCCGTTTGGATTTCAATTCAGGGCCAGTCGAACCGCAATTAAAAGAAGCAGCACCCGCTTAGGCACGCGGAGCACCTAGTCCGCTTGTTCCCCGGGGAAGTGGCGCATCAGTGTCTATCATAGGGGTGTGGGGCACAGGAGCTGCTTCCGCCCGATCTGGAGGTCGGTGGGGCTTGAATGGATGGCCGGGGGGCGGTGCCAAGCAGGGCGATGCAGTGAGGTCGAGGGGAGGGCGCAGGCAGGGGAGGAATACTAGGCCGGTGGTCGCTGGTGTTTCAAGGAAGATCGTCAACACTGACTCGCTGGAGGTAGATGAAGGCGCTCTGCCCGTTCTTTGTACATCAGACGGTGCAGAAAAAATGGACTGACCTATTTGCTTTCAGTCGACTGTTATTTTCATAGAATCTTGTAGTAATTTAGGGTGCCATGTGATGAGGACATCAATACCATTGTTACACCCACAGCCCCTACTGCTACATATACGGGACCAATTACTAGAGCTCGCGCACGCCAATTAAATTATCAGGTACTTTCGTTTCTTGGTAATGATTCTAATGTTCATGAGAATATGATGCTGCCTAAATTGGATACATTTGTTTTGCTTACAAATGAAGGGCCTAGCTTGGAGAATGATTAACAGTGGAGCAAGAACAAGCATGGAGATGATGGCATGCACAAGGGGAACAAGAACGGAGTTACAAGTGATGATTTCAGGACTTTGAAGCCACCATAATGGGTGCATGAAGCCTTGGACGAAATATACAAGATGCCACTTCATAAATTTCGTCCCGAGGCTATTATAGGTGCTGCGTCACCTTTTTATTGGGCCAGGCCCATGTAATTTCGAAATACATAAGTATAGGCTATTTTTAGAGTCCGTATGTGTGGGGAAACAAGAGATAGGGTTGATTTCGGACCCCTCCACCAAGGGCCACGAAATTCCCCCTCTCTTCCTCCATATATACAGCCCTTAGGGCACCGTTTAAACTTTGGGTTTTGTTTAGATTAAAAGTTCGCCATAGCTACAACTTCGCGTACTTCGTTTGTGTTCAACGACCAGACAAAGGCGTCACAGAACCCCACCTTGATCAATAAAGCTTTCATCTTATATTCGCAATATCCAGATTGCAATCTTAGTTTCTTGCTTGTTCTTCGTTTGCTCGCAGGAAACAGACCCTCGTGGTCAGGTTGATCGTGCTCCGGCGTGGTCAATAACCTCTCGGAGTTGGTTTAGCGATTGCTAAGGCGCGACGTCCTCGCACGTTCGTAGTCGGATCGTCAAAGTCGACTTCCACCAAAGCGATATCCATCATCTCATCGAAAGACGGGACACCTTTGCCTCTATCAAGTGGTATCAGATTTCCAGGTTGCTCGGTGAGATTTTACAGTTTTTCGTAGTTTAGATCGAGTCTGTTCTTCATACCTACAGTCCACGAAAGAGCCACACACAAAAAATTAGGGTTAGTTCATCATATACGAACCAATCTGAGCCTTTGCTTAATCTTTTTAGGGTTTTGCTGTGTTGAATTTGCGGTTGCATCGTCGGTCTAGTTGCTGGTCTTAGAGTCTAGTCTGTTAGAGTTTCGGGTTCTGGTCATAAGTTGTCACGCCGCCGCCGCACCATCATCATCGCCCCTGCCATCTACCACCACCGCTCCGAATCCGTATCCATATACCACCACCAATCTGTATCCATATACCACCACCGATCCATATCCATATACTACCACCGCTACCACCACCGCTGCCATATACCACCACCATATATCCACCATCAATCCGAGGTCCTTGCATATTAGGTTTGTTTTCGAGATCCATCTAGTTTCCGATTCGTGTTTCCTTGCCGGAGTAGGTTTCGGAAAAAAAAAGAGTCCGGAAACCACCCTCCGTTTAGGCCCAAAATTTTTCGAAAACGCATTTTTCGAAAAAATTTCTGGCTATCCTATTTTTAGGTGTTTCTGAGTGTTTTGAGACAGGTGCCATTATAGGAAGTTTTTTTTGACCCGTTTCCAGTTTTTCGGTCCGGGCAGTCGAAAAAAAAATTGGTCGAAAAAATTTCGTGCCCATCCTGTCAGTTTGACCTGGGAAGAGTTTTGAGACACTCGCCATTATAGTGATTTTTCGCAAAAAAAAAGCAGCGCAAAAAAAAGCAGCGCAAAAAAAAGAGCGAAAAAAATCCAGAGTGTGCTTTTCCCTTGTTTACGTGCCACGCCGTGATTTTGTTGGTGTTCTAGGCTCGCGTCTCTAGCACAGTCTAGCCTAGGACCAGCACCGTACCGTCATTGAGCGTTTATTCAACTTTGCATCTCTGAATTGATTATTGCTGACCCTTTTTGCTACCATATTATAAGCCTTCCCAGCTCCACATACATCTACGTCGTGCGTTTGACTCTCCCTGGTAATCGCTCTATCCAAGCTTTGAGAGTTTTTGACTACAACGGTTGCCGATCACCGCCTGCTGCTGGGTAAGAACTGGTAAGAATTTGAGATTTGCTTGACGGATTTGTGACACCCACCACCACCTCTTGTTAGTAGTCTGTAGGATCATATTCTTGTGTGTTTCTATTGCTGCTAACCATGCCATGATCACAAGCCGACGAGACTGACTGGGAGAACATGACGAATAAGGATTTGCATGATAAATTTCAGCAAATGATGAATGGACAGGTGCAAGATGTGCTAAACAGATTTGAAGAGGCCATGGAGAAGATAGATGGCATGGAGAAGACGTTCGAAACAAAGCTCGATAACAAGTTTAATGAATTGCTCGCGCGTCTTCCACCACCACCCCCCGCTGCACCTAACGCACCTCTCCAACAACAACAACAACGACTACCTCCACGTCGCGAAACAGACCTTCGCCGAGCGAGCCGTGTTCCTCTTGTGTTTGGCCAAACTGTTGGTGCTGCTGTTGATACTTCTGTGGCTCCTGCTGCTGATGCGGAGGAGGATGATTATGTGGGAGATTATGAGGATGAGGTTGATCAAAATCAGCACTACGTGCAGCCACCTGCACCACCACCACCAGGTCGACCTCAGGTATATATTCGTAATGGTAGGCCTGCACCACCACCTCAGGTACGAGATGATGTCCATATTCCTAAACTGAAATTGAATATTCCACCATTTGAGGGTATATATGTTCCTGATATATATCTTACTTGGGAGTTAGAAACTGAACAACGATTTACATGTTCACAATATCCTGAGGAGAGACGAGTTGCTGCTACTGTTTGTGCTTTCACTAGTTTTGCATGTGTATGGTGGTCTGAACATTGTAGATTATATCCTATTCCAACTACTTGGGCTGCTTTGAAAACTGCTATGCGCACTCGTTGGGTTCCACCATATTATCAACGTGAATTGCTTCAAAAATTACAGCGCTTAAGACAAGGAAAAAATTCTGTAGAAGAATATTATTAGGAATTACAAACTGGCATGATTAGATGTGGTATTGTTGAGGAGAATGAAGCTATGCTTGCACGTTTTCTGGGTGGATTAAATAGAGAGATTCAGACCATTCTAGACTATAAGGAGTATACTAATATCACTCGTTTATTCCATCTTGCTTGTAAAGCTGAACGTGAAGTGTAGGATCGACAAGCATTTGCGCGAACTAACTTTTCTGCAGGCCGACCTTCATCATGGACACCGCGTGCATCTTCTACTTCCACTGCACCAGCACCTCAATCACGTGCCTCCTCCAGTCGTGATACAAGAAAACAAGCACAACCACCATTATCTGCCAAGAGCGCACCTGCTGGGCCGGCAAAGAGTTCTTCTTCTTCCATGGCATCAACAGGGCACACAAGTGATATTATTTGTCGTCGTTGTAAGGGAGGAGGTCATTATGCGAGAGAATGCAAATCTCCGCATGTGATGATTGCTACCGCGGATGGTGGATATGAGTTCGCTAGTGACTATGATGAGGAGACTTTGGCTCTTATTACACGTGAAGAACATGGTGGAGATGATTCTGATCATGAGACGCAATACATGGCTCCTGAAGACACTGACAGGTATGAATGTTAGTTGCTCAACGTGTTTTGAGTGTGCAGGTCACACGAGCTGAGCAAAATCAGAGGCACAATATGTTCCATACCAAGGGAGTTGTGAAAGAACGTTCTGTGCGCGTCATCATAGATGGAGGGAGCTGCAACAACTTGGCTAGCATGGAGATGGTGGAGAAGCTTTCTCTCACCACAAGACCACATCCACATCCTTACTACATCCAATGGTTCAACAACAGCGGCAAGGTTAAGGTAACACGTACTGTTCGTGTGCATTTTAGTATATCTACATATGCTGATTATGTTGATTGTGATGTGGTACCTATGCAAGCATGTTCCTTATTACTTGGTAGACCATGGCAATTTGATAAAAATTCTGTACACCATGGTAGAAACAATCAGTATACTCTTGTTCATAAGGATAAAAATATTACTTTGCTTCCTATGACTCCTGATTCTATTTTGAAAGATGATATTAATAGAGCTAATAAAGCAAAACAAGAGAAGAATAAGAGTGAAAATCAGATTGTGGCAAAAGAATTTGAGCAACAAATGAAGCCTAATAATAAACCATCTAGTGTTGCTTCTGAAATTAAATTGAAAAGTGCATGTTTATTTGCCACCAAATCTGATATTGATGAGCTAGATTTCAGCAAATCTGTTTGCTATGCTTTTGTGTGCAAAGAGGCATTATTTTCATTCGAGGACGTGCCTTCCTCTTTGCCTCCTGCTATCACTAACATTTTGTAGGAGTTCGCTGACGTCTTTCCACAAGATGTGCCACCGGGATTACCACCTATTCGAGGAATTGAGCATCAGATCGACTTAATTCCCGGTGCTTCACTGCCAAACCGTGCGCCATACCGTACCAATCCAGAGGAGACGAAGGAGATTATGCGTCAAGTACAAGAGCTTCTCGACAAACGTTATATACGCGAATCCCTTAGTCCTTGTGCTGTTCCTATTATTCTAGTGCCGAAAAAGGATGGTACATCGTGTATGTGTGTTGATTGTAGAGGCATTAATAATATTACTATTCGTTATCGTCATCCTATTCCTAGGCTAGATGATATGCTTGATGAATTGAGTGGCTCTACAATATTCTCCAAAGTTGATTTGCGTAGTGGATACCATCAAATTCATATGAAATTGGGGGATGAATGGAAAACAGCATTTAAAAGTAAGTTTGGATTATATGAGTGGTTAGTCATGCCTTTTGGGTTAACTAATGCGCCTAGTACTTTCATGAGACTAATGAACGAAGTTTTACGTGCTTTCACTGGACGATTTGTGGTAGTCTATTTTGATGATATACTGATTTATAGCAGATCTTTGGAAGAACATTTGGAACATTTACGTGCTGTTTTTATTGCTCTACGTGATGCACGTTTGTTTGGTAACCTTGGGAAGTGCACCTTTTGCACCGACCGAGTATCTTTTCTTGGCTATGTTGTTACTCCATAGGGAATTGAAGTTGATAAAGCCAAGATTGAAGCTATTGAGAGTTGGCCGCAGCCCAAAACGGTCACACAAGTGAGGAGTTTTCTTGGCCTCGCTGGATTCTATAGGCGTTTTGTGAGAGATTTCAGCACCATTGCTGCACCTCTCAATGAGCTTACAAAGAAACATGTGCCTTTTCTTTGGGGTACCGCACAGGAAGAAGCCTTCTCGGTATTGAAAGATAAGTTGACACATGCTCCTTTACTCCAAATTCCTGATTTTAATAAGACTTTTGAGCTTGAATGTGATGCTAGTGGAATTGGATTAGGAGGTGTGTTATTACAAGATGGCAAACCTGTTGCATACTTTTCTGAAAAATTGAGTGGGCCCAGTCTGAATTATTCTACTTATGATAAAGAATTATATGCTCTTGTTCGGACTTTAGAAACATGGCAACATTATTTATGGCCCAAAGAATTTGTTATACATTCTGATCATGAATCTTTGAAACATATTAAAAGTCAAGCTAAACTGAATCGTAGACATGTTAAATGGGTTGAATTCATTGAGACTTTCCCTTATGTCATTAAACACAAGAAGGGAAAAGAAAATGTTATTGCTGATGCATTGTCTCGTCGCTATACTATGCTTTCAGAACTTGACTTCAAAATATTTGGTTTGGAGACCATCAAAGATCAATATGTGCATGATGCTGATTTTAAAGATGTAATGCAGAATTGTAAAGAAGGAAGAATGTGGAACAAGTTTGTCGTTAACGATGGATTTGTGTTTCGTGCTAACAAGCTATGCATTCCAGCTAGCTCCGTTCGTCTTTTGTTGTTGCAGGAGGCGCATGGAGGAGGATTAATGGGACACTTTGGCGTGAAGAAGACGGAGGACGTACTTGCTACACATTTCTTTTGGCCAAAGATGAGACGGGATGTTGAGCGTTTTATTGCTCGATGCACTACATGTCAAAAAGCTAAGTCACGACTCAATCCTCATGGTTTATATATGTCTTTGCCTGTACCTAGTGTTCCTTGGGAGGATATATCTATGGACTTTGTTTTAGGTTTACCTCGAACAAAGAAGGGGAGGAATGGCACACTTTATACCATGTCATAAAAGCGATGATGCTGTTAATGTTGCTGATTTGTTCTTTCGTGAAATTATTCGCTTGCATGGTGTGCCAAATACTATTGTTTCAGATCATGATACTAAATTTCTTAGCCACTTTTGGAGATGTTTATGGGCTAAGTTGGGGACTAAACTGCTTTTTAGTACTACTTGTCACCCCCAAACTGATGGACAAACTGAAGTAGTCAATAGAACCTTGTCTACTATGCTTAGGGCTGTTTTGAAGAATAATAAGAAAATGTGGGAGGAGTGCTTGCCTCATATTGAATTTGCTTATAATCGTTCATTACATTCTACTACTAAGATGTGCCCTTTTGAAGTTGTGTATGGTTTCCTACCTCGTGCACCTATTGATTTGTTGCCTCTTCCATCTTCGGAGAAGGTTAATTTTGATGCTAAATAACGTGCTGAATTGATTTTAAAAATGCATGAGTTAACTAAGGAAAACATTGAGCGTATGAATGCTAAATATAAACTTGCTGGAGATAAGGGTAGAAAACATGTTGTGTTTGCACCTGGAGATCTTGTTTGGTTACATTTGCGTAAGGATAGATTTCCTGATTTGCGCAAATCAAAGCTAATGTCACGTGCTGATGGTCCCTTTAAGGTGTGAGAGAAAATAAATGATAATGCATATAAACTTGAGCTGCCTGCAGATTTTGGGGTTAGTCCCACTTTTAACATTGCAGATTTGAAGCCTTATTTGGGTGAGGAAGATGAGCTTCCGTCGAGGACGACTTCATTTCAAGAAGGGGAGGATGATGAGGACATCAATACCATTGTTACACCCACAGCCCCTACTGCTACATATACGGGACCAATTACTAGAGCTCGCACACGCCAATTAAATTATCAGGTACTTTCGTTTCTTGGTAATGATTCTAATGTTCATGAGAATATGATGCTGCCTAAATTGGATACATTTGTTTTGCTTACAAATGAAGGGCCTAGCTTGGAGAAGGATGAACAGTGGAGCAAGAACAAGCATGGAGATGATGGCATGCGCAAGGGGAACAAGAACGGAATTACAAGTGATGATTTCAGGACTTTGAAGCCACCATAATGGGTGCATGAAGCCTTGGACGAAATATACAAGATGCCACTTCATAAATTTCGTCCCGAGGCTATTATAGGTGCTGCGTCACCTTTTTATTGGGCCAGGCCCATGTAATTTCGAAATACATAAGTATAGGCTATTTTTAGAGTCCGTATGTGTGGGGAAACAAGAGATAGGGTTGATTTCGGACCCCTCCACCAAGGGCCATGAAATTCCCCCTCTCTTCCTCCATATATACAGCCCTTAGGGAACCGTTTAGACTTTGGGTTTTGTTTAGATTAAAAGTTCGCCATAGCTGCAACTTCGCGTACTTCGTTTGTGTTCAACGACCAGACAAAGGCGTCACAGAACCCCACCTTAATCAATAAAGCTTTCATCTTATATTCGCAATATCCAGATTGCAATCTTAGTTTCTTGCTTGTTCTTCGTTTGCTCGCAGGAAACAGACCCTCGTGGTCAGGTTGATCGTGCTCCGGCGTGGTCAATAACCTCTCGGAGTTGGTTTAGCGATTGCTAAGGCGCGACGTCCTCGCACGTTCATAGTCGGATCGTCAAAGTCGACTTCCACCAAAGCGATATCCATCATCTCATCGAAAGACGGGACACCTTTGCCTCTATCACCATGCATGTTGTAGAGCTATCATATGTCTCCCGTCATTTATTTCTCACCGACCTGCTATCTGCTACCTTTACACTGTACCAATTATGCACACACTTCACCCATACTCACACTATTGTTTTTTATGCATGGGTATTTCAGACTCTGACGCAGTGTTGATGAATGCAGAAAAGAAAAGACAGAAGTCGCTCCAGTGTAATTCAAAGATAAGCACTAAGCGTTCCAGCGCTCTAACGGGTGCAGTGTCAGCAGTTGGAGACAGTAAACTTAGCTCTGCAGTTGATGATCTCAATTGCCACACACAACCATCCCAGGTGCTTGCTTTAGCTTCGCGCTGTCAAATGTGGTTGCATGTTGCATATGGTGCCTAGCTTGTATTGCTTCCAATTTGGTTAAATTGCATCTGGTTACTTTACACATTATACCTTTGATAATGACATGCCTTCCTGTTTTTGATACATACTACATATGTCTATTAACCATGTTCGTACATCAAACTAATGCTCTTTTGTATCCCTCATCAATCACTTATGATGAGACAGTCACCCGGGTGGGTTTCTGTGAGACGCCATACTCGTTTAAAGAGTGCAGTGTCATCCTCCCCACATGATTCTCAAGAAATAGCAAGGCTAAATGAAGATAGTCGACGTAGCGCTTTAGTTGATCACCACAATTCCCCCACACCACCATCGTAGGTGCTTGCTCTTACTTGGCAGTGTGATATGTAGTGTTCATCTTACATGAAAGTAGTGTTCGTCAATATCATGCATCAATGAGTTCTGAAGAGCAAATTTTATTCCTTTTTCTTGTGGGTTTGACTTGACAAGGCAAAATCAAGAAAGAGGAAGGAAAAGAGTAAGGAATGAGATGATGGTGGTCCTCTGCAGCAATGTAAACGGAGCATCTGTACCGATTCTCCTTGTACTAATAGTACATTACAAGGTCCAAGTCTCTGCTCCCCTACTCCACCATCCAAGGTGCTTGCTCTAACTTGGCAGTGTGATATCTGGTTGCATGTTGCATATGGTGTCTAGCTCGTATTGCTCCTTATTAGTGTAAACTGCATCTGCATAGCTTACACATGATACATGTGAATATGACACGCTTTCCTCTTTTTGGTACGTACTATATCTTAGGTAAGGCACCTTTAAGTCACCACTGTGATATTGGTTGTGTCTTGCATATGATTTCTAGCATGTACTGCTTCTAATTTGTTGAAACGCCATACAGTTTGAACTTGGCAGAGTGATATTGGTTGCATCTTTCATATGGTGTCTAGCTTGCAGTGCTCCTAATTTGTTGAAATGCCTTCTGCTTAGTTACCACATCATAGGTGTGAATATGTCACACCATCCTGTTTTTCATACATATTCCATCCTCGCATCATGTGTTTGCCTTTCATCCGAGTAGTGTTCATCAGTATCATGCATGAATGAGCTCTGAAGAGTGAATTTTATTCCTTTTTCTTATGTTCTGACATCACAATGCAAAATCATTACAGCTGAAGGAAATTAGTCCGGCAGTGGATGATGGTGGTCCTTCGGAGCAAATCAAACAGGGGGTCTCTACAGATTCTACTCTGCCATCCTCCTAACAAGATTCGCAAGACAACATAAGGCTGGATAGTCAACGTAGTTGTGTAGATGATGAGCACATCTCCCCTACTCCACCATCACAGGTGCTTGCTCTAACTTGACACTATTATATGCGGTTGCATGTTGCGTATGATGTCTAGCTTGTATTGCGTCTAACTTGAATTGCATCTGCTTACTTTACACATAATGCCTGTGAATATGACACGTGTTCCTGTTTCTAGAACATACGTGTACATGATGAGCACATCTCCCCTACTTCACCATCACAGGTGCTTTCTCTTACTTGGAACTATTATACGTGGTTGCGTTTTCCGTATGATGTCTAGTTTGTATTGCTTCTGATTATGTTGAATTGCATCTGCGTATCTTACAACTTATACCTGCAACGATCACTTACCCATAAGACACATTTAACTTGGGACTGTGATGTAGGTTGCATCTTGCATTGTCTTCTAGCTTGTACTGCTTTAATTTCTTGAAATGGCACTTACGACAAGACACTTTTTACCTGATAGAGTGATATTGGTTGCATGTTCATATGGTGCCTAGCTTTCATTTCTTCTAACTTTGTTGAAATGCCTTCCACTTACTGTTTTTTCATACATATTCCATCCTCCTATCGTACGTGTGAATATGAAACGCTGTCTTTTTTTGTATATATTCCATCCTCCTATCCCGCGCTTGCCTTACAACAAAGTAGTGTTCGTCTGTATCATGCATCAACCAGTTATGCAGAGCTAATTTTATTCATCTTCTTGTGGTTTTGACTTCATAAGGCAATATCAGAAAATAGGAAGGAAAAGAGTAAGTTAGGGGATGTTGGTGGTCCTCCGCACCGACGCAAACAGAGACTCTCTAGATTTGCCACTGCTACTGCTAATGAAGTTGAAGTCCCAAGTCTACATGATGAGTTCATCTCCCGTACTCCACCACCGCAGGTGCTTGCTATAAGTTGATAGTGTGATAATTGGTTTCATGTTGCATATGTTTTCTAGCCTGTATTTCTTCTATTTTGATTAAATTTCACCTGCTGAGTTTATGTTATACATGTGCATATGACATGGCTTTCTGTATCTAGAATACACTACATCTATATATCATACCATGTTCTTACATCAAAGTACTGCTATTGTGTATCCCGCGTCAGTCACTCATGATTGGACACTTTTAACATGGTAGTTTGATAGTGGTTGCATCTTGCATTGATTTCTATGTTGTGCTGCTTCTAATTTTTCGAATTGCCACTTATGACAAGACACTTTTAACTTGGCAGAGTAATATTGGTTGCATCTTTCATATGGTGTCTAGCTTGCATTACTTCTATTTTCTTGAAAATCCTTCTGCTTAGTTTGCACATCGTAGCTGTGAATATGTCATGCCGTCCTGTTTTTCTTACATATTCCATCCTCATACGGTTGTCTTACATCAAAGTATTGCTTGTCTGTATCATGCATCAATGAGTTCTGAAGAGTGATTTTATTCTTTTGTGTTGTGGGTACAGCTTGACATGGCAAAGTCAAAAAAGAGCAAGGAAAATAATATAGTAGGGAGTGCTGTTACTCGTCGGGTGAAACGGAAAAGGTTCTGCCATCGAGATTCTGCTGGTACCTATAGTACAGTAGAAGGTCCAAGTCCAACGGCTAAATCTACAAACACAGTATCACCTGCTCCACTAGCTGCAGCATCCGCTTCAACTGTACCAACATCTCAACCAGTTACTCGTTCGTTTGCTCCGGAACTGGCCAGTTCCCAAGCTGCCTTCACACCTAACAGTACTTCCGAAGCACTGCTGACACAACAAGACTTGGCAAGATTAGATGAACCTCATGAGCATCAACACCAAGACGGTACCTGACCGAGTCAAGTTGTAGTTGCATGCTCCTTTATATGTACTCTCACAGTTTGATGTACACTAATACTTTCCATATTCGTTGTTGAACTAGCACCACAGCGCAAGCGGAAATAGACATCAGGGATAATGCTTGACAGATTAACAAAATCTAAAGGAGGAAGAATGGAGATCCATTTTGAGGCAGGTTTAAAAAGGCCACGTGATGCTACAGAGTCAGCCAAGTTAGTATCAGAGGCAGCCGTTGCCGTTAGGTGTCATGCACGTATCCTCCCAACGTGGATCCAGTACAGGAATGAGAAAGACAATACCTAGTTTAACACCTTCCTTGACCATTTATCCGTAAGTAATGTTATTCATCGCAATTAGTAATATTGTCTTGCTCTGTCCCATACTTTCTAGCTTCCTCCTAATAAGACTCACATTCTTTTTTCAACAGATGAGGTTCAAGTTGGATCCAAAAGATGATGCAACTAGACAAGCATGCACTCATGTTTTTCAGTCTGCTCTGCGACAGTATCGGTACCACCTTAGAAAATCTCAGTTTGAAGGCAAGGATAACAATGAAATCGCCCAAACATCTCCAGTGGAATATATTACAGATGAAGACTGGACAGCCCTCGTTAAACACTGGTCTGATCCAAAGTATCAGGTAGGCTATATGTATTTGATCAGACCACATATTGAACTTGTATTTGTGTGTGTGCCTTACAAGTGTATCTTCTTCTAGGCTAACTATTTGAAGAACAAAACCAACCGTTCTAAAGTGAAATTCCAACAGACCACATGATCTCATAGCTATATTGCACACTGCGAGGCTCTTGTAAATAGCAGCTACTTCCTTCTTTTTTTGTGCCATATTATCGTATCTATGTTGACTTGTTCCAAATACAGAGGAAATCCCGTGTGGACCAAAAAGAACCTGTACCGAATGCAGTGCAAATCTTCAAGGATTGCCACACCAGCAAGATGAAGGGCATGAGCACACCAGTTCAAGCCGCTGTTGTAAGTCCTTACTCCTCCTGCCTTGAACTGATTGGTACCGTGATGTGTTCATTTAACTACTTGGTTTGCAGCCAATGTCAGTTACTCTGTTCACTTTTATTCACAGTTGTCTTAACGTATCATTTCACCTTACATGGTTTAGAAGAGATGAAGGATATTCTTTTGGTCTTGATCGGTAATCTAGTTGTTATGTTCACGTGCGCACACAATGATAAAATAGCATGTTTGTTTTATATCTGTTTGCCCATGATATGAATGATGTCATAATATGTTCATCCTAATTTAAACCATATCTCTTTATCCTTAGATGTCAATGAATGTGAGGAAATAGACAATACAGTAGGCATGCTACATGGACATATGTTCCGAAAGTGATTTTATTATGTAGTTGGCACTACAATACATGCTAATGTATTGCAGTAGTTCACCAAAATAAGTTATGTATAAACATTTAACCTACTTTGTTTGTTTTTGTCTTATTAGTAACTTATCTGGTACACTAATCTACAAGTTCAAACTTTCAGGAAGCTATGGAACACATGATTGAACAGCCACAACCACCTGAAGGTGACGAGGCTACTACAGGCACAATGTCACCTCTTGCTGCAGTGAGTCAGTATCTCTCCACTAACAGTGCAAAAAGCACCTTCCTGCGTAATTCTGGGTTGGTTGTCAAGGTAACCTCGTCCAAATCACCTACTGAACAAAATCTTCCTGCTAGACAGAGTGATATATCTGTGCTCCAGACACAAGTCCAATCCCTAATGGACGTTGTTTCGGAAACAAGAATAGTGGTTGAGAAATGTCGTCAAGATATGAATGGTTTTGAAACCATACTATTAGACATTCGCTTCGTTGTTCAAGAGCAATGGCAGAAAAAAGGTGGAGATAGTGCTGCTCCATCAGATTCTACAGCCTGAAACATTAGCACTCAGGTCAAATGATCTGTGCTTCTATACATCTGATGGTGCTTTTATCTAGAAGGACTGTAAACTTTATGCCAACAGGCCTTTTGTTGTATGGTTGGAATTTATTTTATTGTGATACAACATTTATGATGCTGCCTCAGGCTGCAGTAATTACGACGCTATTTTTGTATAGTGTAGGTTTATCTTAGTAATGTATTTGGCCGAAACCCTCGTAGGAGCCCAACATGCCAACATTCGTCGGGCCCATTCCAATTGGGCTAAAAACGATTATGGGCCGAAATTAGCATGTAGCCCACTAAAAATATCTGGGCCTAAATCAGCATAAGCTTTCATATTTTTCTGGTAGGCCTGTGCCCATAGTGGGCCTTTAACAGGCATAAACATAATTTGGGCCCTCAGAAAAAATAGGCCGTTTACAAGTGTAAATATCTCGAGCCCATAAAATACATGGGCCTTTAATAGACCGAAAGTGAGATTGGGCCCTGATTGTGCCAAATACCCACTGGACTTTAACAGGCCGAAATTGGGACGGGCCGTAAATGCGCCAACCTAATACACGGGCCTTTAACAGGCCGGAACTTAGGTCCGGCTAGATTATCGTCATTTTTATATGGGCCGTTAATGGGCCCGATATGACGTTGGGCCACATATGGCCCATGGTTTACGTCCGGCGTTAACAGGACGAAAATGACAACAGGCCGAAAGTGGCCCAAATCTATAGTGGGCCTCTAACAGGTCGAATGTTAGACATGGCCGAATATGACCCAAATCCTTCATGGTCGTTTATGGGCCGAAAGTTTTGATGGCCTGTAAATGGGCCCAAAGGAAGCCGGACCTTTAAAAGGCCGAAAATACACCGGGTCGTAATTCGGCCCAATTACTTAGCGGACTGTTAACGGGCCAGAAGTGACCATGGGCCGCGTTGATGACAAGTTTAGGACAGGCCATTGACGGGCCGATTTGATAGAGAATGTTGGGCCTTTAGCTGGGCCGGCCCATTATGGTCGGCAGAATCTTGTGGGCCTTTAGCTGGGCCGACACATTGTGGTCCGCAAAATCTTGTGGGCCTTTAGCTGGGCCGGCCCATTATGGTCCGCTAAATCTTATGGGCCTTCAGTTGGGCCGGCCCAATTAATCTTTATGGGCCACTTTTGGGCCGGTCCACATGTCAACATATCATAGGCCCATCTCGACCGTTGGATGAGTGAAACCTGTGCCAACGCAGAGCTGACGCGTGGATCCGTCAGCCAATGAGAATTTTACACGTGGAAAATCGGCATCAGCATTGGTCGTGGCTGTTAACGGGTTATCGGATCCAAAATCTGACCCAATAGCTTAACGGCGTTCCGTTACAGTGGATGCCACATGTCGGTCACCCTTGACGAAAGCACTTCTGTGACGCGCGATTTATCTTTATGGAAGTGGACACTTCCGTGATGATAATTTTGGCAATGTCATGGAACACTTCTACGACAACACAGGTATGACTATCTAGATTCTGTCATAAATTTGTCATGGATGTACATGCATGACAGAAAACGCGACCTACTGTGACAAACACGTATCATCACGGAAGTGTATTTTTTTGTAGTGAATGCACTGCAGGAAAAATAATATGAGAACACAATGTATTCTCTATCCAAATCAAGAAATAATTTCCTCCTTCACGTCAGTGTTGACCATGCTAGTACCTTTTATCCAAATATATCAATTCAAATTTCCAAATTAATCGACAACATGTTCAAAAACCCCCACCCTCCTCTATAGAAAATAGGATTCTAGGAACATATTGTGCGTGTTTTAAAATCTTGTGTTAGGATGAGAAGGAACAAGTGTGGCGTCTCGCTGAGGGCGCAGTACCCTTTAGGTTCCTCGCACTTTGGCCACTTCAAATGGAACACACTAGATTCAGTAGGAAGAAAAATGCATCAACGGCGGCGGCTGCCATCCTAGGATTACCCGCGACCAAGGGACATGGATTTATCTGGGATGGATGAAGAATTTGTACCTGGTTCTCCATGAGAAAACCCTATGCAATCGCCGAGAGGGGGTTTTCTTTGAACAAGCAGACAAGGGAGAAGGAGATTCAGGCCTAGTGAAATATTGCTGCTTCATCCGTCCAACTTACTGCTAAAGCTGGAAAGGTGGCGTTGTTTGTGATTTGACGGCTCATTGGGCATTATTGCGGTGCTACGACTGGGGTGACTCTACCGTGTAGTTGTGCACTCTAATTTGGTGCATGGCACGTGGACCCCGTTGCCGGATGCCCCACAAATCAGCGAAAGGAAGTAGAAAGGCAGGAGTAACTAGTTACACATAAGTATATTTTTGACAGAGAGATACTCCCTCTGTAAAGAAATATAAAAATCTTTTATATCACGACTTTATCATAAGAAAAATCATGGGGAATATATATAACATAATATGGGGGTTCAGCTAAGAATATAATACTCAGACAGGCTCACGGTTCTAGACTTTCGGCCATAGGCCAGTGGGCCTGCATGTTTGGGGGCCCATGTGTTCTAACTCAGTGTATTTCATATTGCAAGCGATCGGTATGACACTGGTTTTAGATGCTGTCGCAAGGCGAATACAGAAAATTGAATAAAGCACGACAGTTGTTCGAATGAAATTGAACAACAATTCCTAACCAAAAATCAGAGTTGCAATTCTATCAATGATATCGCATGCGATAAATAATAGTGCCGTACTACTTATACACACAGGACACTTGTTTCACCATGCCATATTATTACATCAAAATCTCTCGAAGGATAGATTAGTGCAGCAGTTGCGTGCTGCTACTAAAGAATTTCAAAGTTGATTTGGACCAGCTCTCCTTGCCGAGAAAGTTCGATTTTGACATCATCCCCTACCACAAGATTTGATTTAGATTTGAACCTTGACCATCCTTTAGCATCAATAATCATGCGACCATCCTTTGTACTTACGGTATATTGAGCAGGTTTATTCACACCAAGGCTACGCATGGTAAGAGAAACTTGGCCACGGTCGCCTGGTTTGTTGAATGACTCCTCGTTGCTCTAGGAATTCTCTGTTTGCAAACAAGAAGGCATACAAAAAAATTAAGATCACCATAGTGAATCATGTGAATCAACATTGAAAGAAAAAATAACAAACCAATTGGGCGGCCAATGCTTACCAAGAAGGTGGAGATGTTGATTTTTGTAAGGACTTTGGTATATGCAGTGCGAACTATAGCCCATTTTGTTGCCCGTGCAACTGCTAGTTCCATTGCGGCTGCACGGGCCAGATCAGATGCAAGTGCAACTTCAAGTGTTGGTGCAGGTGCCGGAGCCGTTGCTGGTGCCCGTGCCGGTGTGACTGGTAGTGTCGCTGCTACTGTCGGAGATGGTGCTCCTTGTGGAGCTGGTAACGGTGTCGGAGCAGGTGCCGGTGTCGGTGCCCTATCCTCCGGTAGATCGGCGTGATCCACTGACGCGATCGGTGCCCAATCCTCGGGTCGATCAGTCTAAGCTGCTGCCGCTATCAGTGCTAGACCAAGTGCCGTCGGAGAAGGTGCCGGTGCTCAATCCATTGCTGAAGGTGGTACCGATGTACGAGACAACAACGATCGTCTCTGGTCTGCTATGATCAACTTTCTAACTTGACTGGGCTCCATGACCTTGATCCAGTCTTTTTCTTCATTTCTTTTAAACGCGAGAAGGACTAATTGTGGTGTGTTTGTTAAACCAAACTGCAGTTTATCAAAGGGCTTCAGATTGTACTCAGACAACAGACTAATCCAATTGTGTCCAGTAATATAAGTGATGGACAATGCCTTCGTTACTGAAAAATCGTCCAATTACTGGTGATCCAATTGTGTCTAGTAATATAAGATCCAATTGTGTCCAGTAATATAAGATTTAGACTAATCCAATTGTGTCCGGTAATATAAGATTTAGATAGTAAATCAATAATATTTACTTGATGTGACACGAGTGAATCCATACCAGGAAATCACTATGTTCAAGTTCTAAACAGAAGATTGGTCATCCAATTACGCGTGGCATGCAGGGCCCCTGCTTACTCCCACAAGCAGGACAGTCTAAAGGTCGTGGCAAATCGTATGAACCGAACATCCATGGGACTGGAAATCCTGGTGAGTGCGATAAACACTACAATGCATACAGATATTGGAGTGTAACCATAATTGATAAACTGTCCTCACAAAAAGATGATCTGGATCCTTCAAAATATATAGACTGAATTGAGTGGACAAACATTAACATAGACTGTTCTCAGGACTCACCACACAACAAAAGTTGTAGTACTAAATAATATAGGGTTCACACACACAAATCAATTACTGAACAATAGTACTTACTAGAGACAAGCAAAGTTGCACTAATTAAATTCTATAGACTATTTCTTGCCACGGACCTATGGGATGTATCCCGCATAACTGACTAGGATATGGACTACGAGAGAGATGTCTACCAACACCATCTCCATCTCGTCAACATTGGAGAACCTAACAGAGTGGTCTTTCCACTCATAGACATGACGATGAAGACAGTTTGCATCAGATTTGCCAGGAAGCTTTACAAGAACCACACCCTTCGTAATCAAAGGCACGGCCAGGAAATTATTGTGGTGAAGTACACCCTTGAGAACATGCCTGACAACAATGCTACAGGAAAACACTAGTTCATGACACGTGGCGACAAGGACACAACAGTTGGATAGTTTAGCAGTATAACTCATCCTCAGGTCTTCCAGTTCACACGACATGACTTTGAGAACTTCATCTCCACCGTCGACCTGATTCTAATTCAAACAGAAATAAAATATTTTATTACTACCTCTGTTCAGAAATATAAGATGATTTTCAATATTTTATTCCATATAAGACTACATATAGGCACAAAAATTAGTGAACAAAGACACTAGAACATGTCTTCAAAGGCATGAGAGCAGAGGGATTACTTGCAATATCCATAACACAAGTTACTGAGGCTAATATACTCTCTTCAAAGGTAGCATTGGTGTTCATAAAGTAGATGAAAGTAATCTATAAGAAATCAGTGTCAACCTCTCGCATGTTTTGGCCAAAAGATCAATTTAGAACCGTCATTTGGCACACAAAAATCACATGCAAGATCACCCAGAAAGTTGTACTACTAGTACTAGTACTTCGTGTTAGAGGAAAAAACACGATCAAGATCGCCAAAAAGATCGTCAAGAAGAGATATTACCTGGACTTGCTTAATGAGGGATCCCGGAGAGGGGGGCTTGGATAGGGTGATGGCCTTGAGCTTGTCTGCGGTAGTCTTGGCGGGGTGCTTGCGCTTCTTCGTACCCTTAGCCTCGACGGTTTTGGCCAGAGCCATATATATTGCTTCGGCCGGTGCTCGAGGGTCCATCAAGAAACTATCAAATGGAAATAAAAGAAAAGAAACCATAATCACAAACCCAAAAGAAGAATAGAGAGGGAGTTATAGGATCAGTCTCGGGGTTGCAAGACCAGGCCTTGGCCAGAATCAACACCATTTATGTGCTCACCTTTCCTTCTTTGGGAGAGAAGAACAATGGCAGAAGCATGTCGGGGTTTTCTTGAAGAAATGATGAACAAGATGAGGGAGAAGCGAGTTGGGTTTTCTTCAAGAGAGGAAGCTGAGGGAGAAGAGTAAAATGATGGTTGCTTTGTCTTTCCAACTTAGTGCTGGAAAGGTGGGAGTTTTGTTATTTGACGACTCATTGGGCATTACTGCGGCGCTTCGATCGGGGTAGTCTACCATGTAGTTGGGCACTCTTGTATGGAGTAATTTAGTGCATGGCCAGTGGACCCCGATGCTGGCTGTCCCACATGTCGGCGAAAGTGAGTAGCAAGGTTCTCGACAACCGTCGAGGAGGATCCGCACGGTAGAGCGTGTCCACTATTTCTGAAGAAAAAAATGATTACAACAAGCATTTCCACTCTTACGACGGAGAAGTGCGAAACATGACATCCACTTGAACTTACATAGTGATCCTACTACTAGGCATGTGCAGTGGTTCATACGTCAGTACTAAAATACCACGTCAATTCCAAATATATTGTTAGGGTAGTCAATTCCAAATATTTGTAGGGTGCGACCGGTCCCTTGTTCGAGCACTAGGCGATACATCTATTTATCAACGCATTTATTATGACGGGGTAGTTGATAACTTGTCCGGTATGGTCACCTTGGTTCCTAAACTTGTTACATGTATCATGTATATCTATACCATCTATACCAAAAGGGGCAGATCCAATTAATCTTGGCCATCAAATCATGTCAATCCAACGACCTAGACTGCTCCAATGTCGAGCGCTTAACACGTTTAGCATGCATTTAATTTCATGCAAAAATAGTGCTAATCACATAATAACACGCAAATAATATCCTACTTCATATCCGCATGCACTTAATATACTTCAAAATTGACGTGCATTGCACGTACACATTGACTAGTACTACTAGTACATGAAACTGGTGCCGTAACTTGTGAACGCGTCCAGATATGGTCAATGGCAACATCGCCTACGCGTTCTTTGTGTTTGCCCATGCGTCTAAACGTAGAAGGGGAGGAGAGAGAGAGAGAGAGAGAGAGAGAGCAGACATGGAACCCACTAGTAAGTGAAGGAGAATAGTACGTGCTAACGAGCCGGTCCCACTAATGTACTAAAATTAATATTAAAACATGGTATCCATTAAATAGGCTATGGTAATATGAAAACATTATATCAACAATGGGGGGTATAACAAACGTTGTTGTAGTATGTTGCCTATTGACGTGCGGCTTGAACGCCCTGGTCGCATGTTTGGAAGATATAGCGTGATAAAGCGAGGTCAGTTGAGACACGGGTAGATAGAGAGACAAAGTGAGTGTGGTCCGGCATTCGTTGAAAAGATATATATGCTCTGGAGAGATATTGTCTGATTGAGCTTTTGGGAAATCCTACCACCATATATCCACCACCAATCTGAGTTCTTTTCATATTAGATTTTTTTTTCAGATCCATCTATTTTCCCATTTGTGTTTCCTTTCCTGAGCAGGTCTGGAAGAAAAAAAGAGTCTGGAGAACCCTGGGAAGTTTTTAGGCCAGAATTTCAGCAGGCATTTTTTTCCTATCCTGTTTTTAGGCTTTTCTGAGTCTTTTGAGACACGCGCCATCATAGTGATTTTTTATCAAACTTTTTGGTCATCGCTGCCCTGATTTCCAAAAAAACAGTCAAAAAATTTTGTGCCTATCGTGTTATTTTGACTTGGGAAGAGTTTTGAGACACTCGCCATTATAGTGATTTTCGACAAAAAAAGACCACAAAAAACATGATTTTTCCAGTGTGCTTTTCCCTTGTTTACATGTAACTCCGTGATCTTTTTAGTGCTCTAGGCTCGCGTCTCTAGCACGGTCTAGCCAAGGACTAGTATAGTACCGTCATTAATCAATTTTGCATCTCTGAATTGATTATTGCTGACATTTTTGCTACCATATCATAAGCCTTCCCAGATCCACATTAATCTACATTGTACGTTTCACACCACCTGGGAATTGCTCTATCCAAGCTTTGGGAGTTTTGATTACACTGGATGCCGATTACCACCTGCTGCTGGGTAAGAAATGGTAAGGATTTGAGATTTACTTGACGGTTTTGTGACACACCACCACCACTTTCTAGTAGTCTAGAGGACCATATTTTTGTGTGTTTCTATTGCTGCTAACCATGGTAGGACCACAAGCCAACGAGATTGACTAGGAGAACATGACGAGGAAGGAGCTTCATGATAAATTTCAGCAAATGTTGGGTCAACAGGTGGAAGACGTGATGGCCAGCTTTGGAAAGGCACTGGAGAGGATTGATGATATTAAGAAGACAATTGACACCAAGTTGGATGCCAAGTTCGATTAAGTACTCGCGCGTCTACCACAACCACCACCCGCATCTGCTGCACCATTGCAACAACAACAACCACCTCCACGTCGCGATCTAGCAGGGCGAGCGCAGCGTGTTCCTCTTGAGCCAGGAGAAACTTCTGGTGCCACTTCTACTGTTGTTGATGCTTTTGTAGCTCCTGCTACTACTGCAGAGGTGGAGGACCATTATGAGGATGAGGTTGATCAAAATCAGAACTACGTGCAACCACCACCACCACCAGGTCATCCTCATGGATATCATCGCAACTGTAGGGCTGCACCACCACCTGAGGTACAAGATCATGACCATCTTCCTAAACTAAAATTGAATATTCAACCATTTGAGGGTAGATATGTTCCTGATATATATATCTTACTTGGGATTTTGAAACTAAATAACATTTTACATGTTTATAATATCCCGAGGAGAGATGTGCTCCTACTGCTGTTTGTACTTTCACTAGTTTTACATGTGTTTGGTGGTCTGAACATTGTAGATTATATCCTATTCCAGCTACTTGGGCTGCTTTGAAAACTGCTATGTGTACTCATTGGGTTCCACCATATTATCGACATGAATTACTTCAAAAATTGTAGCGTTTAAGACAAGGAAAAAAATTCTATAGAAGAATATTATCAGGAATTACAAACTGGCATGATTAGATGTGGTATTGTTGAGGATAATGAAGCTATGCTTGCACATTTTATGAGTGGATTAAATAAAGAGATTCAGACCAGTCTAGAGTATAAGGAGTATAATAATATCACTCGTTTATTCCATCTTGCTTGCAAAGCTGAACGTGAAGTGCAGGATCGACAAGCATTGGCGCAAATTAATTTTTCTACAGGGCGATCTTCATCATGGACACCACGTACATCCTCTACTCCCACACATCCTACTGCAACACCACTGACTTCAGCTGCCAATTTCAACCGAGATACAAGAAAACAGGCACCACCTCCACCATCTACCAGGAGTACAGCTTCTGGGCCTACCCAGAGCTCTTCTTCATCCATGGCATCAAAAAGGCACACACATGATATTATTTGTCATCATTGTAAGGGAAGAGTTCATTATGCGAGAGAATGCCAATATCTGCGTGTTAGGATTGCTACTAAGGATGGTGGGTATGAGTCCTGACTATCATGAGGAGACTTTGGCTCTTATCACAAGTGAAGAACACGGTGGAGATGATTCTAATCATGAGACGCAATACATGGCTACTGAAGATGCTGATAGGTATGAAAGTTTAGTTGCTCAACATGTTTTGAGTGTGTAGGTCACACAAGCTGAGCAAAATCAGAGGCATAATTTGTTCCATAAAAAGGGAGTTGTGAAGGAATGTTCTATTCACGTCATTATAGATGGATGGAGCTATAACAACTTGGCTAGCATGGGGATGTTGGAGAAGTTATTTTTCACCACAAGACCACATCCACATCCTTACTACATCCAATGGTTCAATAACAGCGGCATGGTTAAGGTAACACATACTGTTCGTGTGCATTTTAGTATCTCTATGTATGATGATGATGTTGTGGTACCCATGCAAGCATGTTCCTTATTACTTGGTATACCATGGCAATTTGATAAAAATTCTGTACACCATGGTAGAAACAATCAATATACTCTTGTTCATAAGGATAAACATATTACTTTGCTTCCTATGATTCCTGATTCCATTTTGAAAGATGGTATTAATAGAGCTAATAAAGCAAAATAGGAGAAAAATAAGAGTGAAAATCAGATTGTGGCAAAAGAATTTGAGCAACATATGAAGCCTAATAATAAACCATATAGTGTTGCTTGTGGAATTAAATTCAAAGGTGGATGTTTACTTGCCAACAAATCTGATATTGATGATCTAGATTACAGCAAATCTGTTTGCTATGCTTTTGAGTGCAAAGAGGCATTATTTTGATTCGAGGATGTGCCTTCCTCTTTGCCTCCTGCTGTCACTAACATTTTGCAGGAGTTCACTCATGTCTTTCCACAAGACGTGCCACTGGGATTACCACCTATTCGCGAGTTTGAGAACCAGATTAACTTAATTCCCGGTGCTTCGCCGCCAAACTGTGTGCCATACCGTACCAATCCAGAGGAGACGAAGGTGATTATGCGTCAAGTATAGGAGCTGCTCGACAAAGGTTATATACGCGAATCTCTTAGTCCTTGTGCTATTCCTATTATACTAGTGCCAAAAAAGGATGGTACGTCGCGTATGTTGATTCTAGAGGCGTTAATAATATTACTATTCATTATCATCATCCTATGCCTAGGCTAGATGATATTCTTGATGAATGAGTGGCTCTACAATATTTTCCAAAGTTGATTTATGTAGTGGATACCATCAAATTCATATATAATTGGGAGATGAATGGAAAACAACCTTTAAAACTACGTTTGGTTTATATGAGTGGTTACTCATGCCTTTTGGGTTAACTAATGCACCTAGTACTTTCATGAGACTAATGAACGAAGTTTTACGTGCTTTCATTGGACGATTTATGGTAGTCTATTTTGATGATATACTGATTTACAGCAAATCTTTGGAAGAACGTTTGGAACATTTACATGTTGTTTTAATGCTCTATGTGATGGACGTTTGTTTGTTAACCTTGCGAAGTGCACCTTTTGCATCGACCGAGTTTATTTTCTTGGCTATGTTGTTACTCCACAGGGAATTGAAGTTGATGAGGCCAATATTGAAGCTATTGAGAGTTGGCTGCAGCCAAAATGGTCACACAAGTGAGGAGTTTTCTTGGACTCACTAGTTTCTATAGGCATTTTGTGAGGGATTTTAGCACCATGGTTGCACCTCTCAATGAGCTTACAAAGAAGGATGTGCCTTTTGTTTGGGGTACCGCACAAGAAGAAGACTTCATAGTATTGCAAGATAAGTTGACACATGCTCCTTTACTCCAACTTCCTAATTTTAATGATACTTCTGAGCTTGAATTGGATGCTATTGGAATTGAATTAGGAGGTGTGTTATTACAAGATGGAAAACCCGTTGCATACTTTTCTGAAAAATTGAGTGGGCCTAGTTTAAATTACTCTACTTATGATAAGGAAATATATGCTCTCGTTCGGACTTTGGAAACACGGGAACATTATTTATGGCCCAAACAATTTGTTATTCATTCTGATCATGAATCTTTGAAACATATTAAAAGTCAAGCAAAACTGAACCGTAGACATGCTAAATGGGTTGAATTCATTTAGACTTTCCCTGATGCATTGTCTCGTCATTATTCTATGCTTTCACAACTTGAATTTAAAATATTTGGTTTAGAGACCAAAAAAGCTCAGTATGTGCATGATCCTGAATTTAAAGATGTACTGCAGAATTGTAAAGAAGGGAGAGCATGGAACAAGTTCATCATTAATGATGGATTTGTGTTCCGTGCAAACAAGCTATGCATTCCAGCTAGCTATGTTCATCTTTTGTTGTTACGAGGCGCATGGAGGAGGATTAATGGGACACTTTGGCGTGAAGAAACGGAGGATGTACTTGCTACACATTTCTTTTGCCAAATATGATATGGTATGTTGAGCGCTTTGTTTCTTGCTACACTACATGTCAAAAAGCTTAGTCACGACTCAATCCTCATGGTTTATATATGCCTTTGCCTGTACCTAGTGTTCCATGGGAGGATATATCTATGGACTTTGTTTTGGGTTTAACTCGAACAAAGAAGGGGAGGGATAGCATATTTGTTGTCGTGGAAAAGTTCTCGAAAATGGCACACTTTATACCATGTCATAAAAGCGATGATGTTGCTAATGTTGCTGATTTATTCTTTCATGAAATTATTTGCTTGCATGGTGTGCCAAAAACTATTGTTTCAGATCGTGATACTAAATTTCTTAGCCACTTTTGGAGATGTTTATGGGCTAAGTTGTCGACTAAACTGCTTTTTAGTATTACTTGTCACCCCCAAACTGATGGACAAACATAAGTAGTCAATAGAACATGATCTAGTATGCTTAGGGCTGTTTTGAAGAATAACTAGAAAATGTGGGAAGAATACTTGCCTCATATTGAACTTTCTTATAGTCATTCGCTGAATTCTACTACTAAGATGTACCCTTTTGAAATTGTATATGGTTTCCTACCTCATGCACCTATTGATTTGTTGCCTCTTCCATCCCCGGAGAAGGTTAATTTTGATGCTAAACAACATGCTGAATTGATCTTAAAAATGCATGAGTTAACTAAGGAGAACATTGAGCATATGAATGCTAACTATAAACTTGCTAGAGATAAGGGTAGAAAACGTGTTGTGTTTGCACCCGGAGATCTTGTTTTGTTACATTTATGTAAGGATAGATTTCCTGATTTGCGTAAATCAAAGATAATGCCACATGCTGATGGTCCTTTTAAGGTGTTAGTGTCGGATTCATGGCTCCGCAGACCCAAGAAAGGTTCGAAATCTGGGGCGTGTGCAAAGAACTCAACCTATCCAGGCTACTAGCTCGTCACCCCACAGCCTAGCCTGATTCGCATGAGCAAGGAAGAAGAGGAACACGACAGTTTACCCAGGTTCGGGCCACCTTGCGGTGTAAGACCCTACTCCTGCTTTGTGGTGGATTGGCCTCACAAGGGGTAGAGGATGAACTAGTATAAGGGATGAACAACCTCGCGAGGTTCCGGGGTGAGGAATGAGTTGAACCCCTCTGCGGTGGTGGCTAACCTATATTTATAGTGGCCTCGGTCCTCTTCCCACAAAACATAGGCGGGAAGAGATCCCATAGTGGCCAATTTGAAAGCGGAGAAGTAGTACATCTTATCCTGACGAAAGGTGGTCTTCACCTGCAAAGCTTATGGTCGTGACACAGTGGTGGGCTCGGCGATGACATCCATCCTACCATGTTGGAAGTCTTGGTCTCGTTGCACCAGTATGGAAACCTTTGCTAGATTCCTCGGGAACCCACGCCTTTCCTTGCTTCCTTAGCACCAAGGAGGAAAATGCCTCCTCTGCGCCCGTTGGCGCCCACCTGCCTTGGTCATCGTGACTTGCGTCATGATAGCCTCACGAGTCTAGGTACCTGCATAGAAATCTCCGCTCCCCGGGAGACCGCCTGGGGAGGCCTCTCCTTCGGGAGGTCTTGGTGGCATCCGCCTCGCGAGGATTGGCCCCTCGCGTGGGTATTGTCTTGGTGATCTTGAAGGTGGGCCATACCAGGCCGTCGAGTGAGCCACGCCATGGGACACAGGCAGCAAATCTAGGTACCCTAGTTCCTAGAACACCGACAGTAGCCCCAGAGCCCAAGGCACGCTCGGGCTTGGCTTTAAAGCGAAGCTAAGGGGCAAGGGTGAAGTGCCGCGGGCCCCAGTCACCTACGCGCCAGGCTAACGCGTGGCGCTTGATGGGACGCGGGCGTCACCGCTTCCCCACGTTGCCTCTACAACTGCCCGACTTGACAACTGCCTGGTGCATGCAGCGGGGCCATCATTGCTTGGAATGCGAGAGGCCGTCCGCTAGACTTCTTCTTGGAGACGGCCTCCGGAGGTAGGATAGCGCCCTCGTCATCAGAGTTCTTGACCGTTGCATCTTGGTAGGCACGCTCGAGGGAGCACACCGCGTCCTTTTCATCGCAAGTGACCGTGATGATGCCGCCACATCCTGGCATCTTGAGGACATTATAACCATGGTGAGTTGCTGCCATGAACTTGCGAGGCCGGGTACCTAAGTATGGCATTGTACGGGAGGCAGATTGATGAAGGGTGGTCCCCTAGGTGGCCGATATTTCACGATTGGAGCGAATCTCACGAAGAACACAAAGAACACGGCAAGAAAACACGAGGGGAAACATGAGAGAATCACTCAAACTAACAAGATTCGATCACACATGTGCTAGATCCTCGAAACACAAAGAGATACATGGTCCAAGGTCAACAAAGGATGATACATAGGGTAACTAGTTCTTCTCCGTGAGGAGGTCTTGAATCTGCGAGGGATCTTCTTGTGAGGGGTCTTGAATCCGGTGTGGATCTTCTCTGTAGAGGCCGCAGTCTCTCGATCGAGAAGAACCACAAGGATGAGCAAAGCTCTATCTCTAATTGAGCTAAACCATTGCTAACCCTAACTAGGAGGAGGAGGGGGTCTATATATGGTGCTAAGCCATAAAGGGGTAAGTGGGGGCGAAGGGGTACATGGGCCTCGCCCCAAGTCATGTGCGCAGGCAAAGGCCGGATGATCCGGATGGGGGTCCGGATGATCCGGCTCTGCCGGGTTGATTCTGCAAGCTTCAGGTGTCGTGGTTGTGGGATTGCCTGGATGATCCGGTGGGGCATCCGGATGATCCAGCAGAGTCCGGATGATCCGAACGAAGGTCTGGACGTCCGGCCTAACTCCAGCAGCGCTCTGTCTTCTTCTCCTTTCTTCTGTCTTGTCTTCCTTGCTTGGCCTTGGTCCTTTTATTCTCCATGGTCATCTCGTATGCGCCTGAGTATACACAAGGTCCATGCATGAGGTAGTAACCCTATCTCGTATGTGGAAAGTGACGGTTCAAGGAGGAGTAAGTTCACCTTGTGTCCAATGGCGTATGGTCGAGGTCTCATCGTATGCCCTCTTGGGGCTTTGGGAGTAGTAGAAGTGTACATGGGGATGATCATAGGATGCTCTGCATCATCTCCCCCCTTGGGAAAGATCCGACCTCAGATCATGATCCTCATCACCATGGAAGCGGTTGTCGTGGAAGGACTTGTAGTTGGACGAACTTGAATACATGGTGCAATCCAAGTGGTCCAAGGTGTCTCCGGAGTGATAGACATGCAAAAAGAGCAAACATAGGGGACACTCGGAAATACAATGGTTAGCGCACACAAGGCATCCATCAAGTAAGTATGAGTCCGTTCAGCAAGATTGTTTGTGACAAAGCGCATGAAGATTATCAAGATGATATAGAATGATATGCAAAGCATTCATGGGAGCAAAAGCATTCATTATGCACACAAATGTGTTGTGAATATGATCAATGCAATCATTGTGTAAAATGATGTCATAATGGGACGGTGTATCAAAAGCATGGACATGGTAATTTTTGTTTAATGTGACTATGTGATCATGCAATTGATGATGGGTAATATTATCATTATCTATGAATATGCCATTAAGGAAGATCACAACAAATTTTTTAAGAAAGTGCACAAGCTCACATATCATGGATGACATGGTAATACAAGATGCAACAAGGCAATCATAATGTGAGTCAATCCATGCATAAGATGCAAATTTGTTATGTGTGGTGTTATACCAAAGCTCGATGTCGTGGCACTCCTCAACTTGAAGGTGCATAGGGTCCATCTCCAATGTTGGTCCTCCCTCCAATAAGTGTATCATGTAGACAAGAAGAAGGAAACAACAATGAAAGAATGACCCATCCAATATGCGTATGTGAGGATGGCTCAAAGGGAAGGAGTTCACCTTATGAATGTTCCTGAAGATGTTGGAGTTGCACGTCATGTACTCCTTCACATAACCAATATCTCTCATGATAGTGATGCCTTGTGATTCCTTCAAAATGAAAGAACATGACAAACACTCAGAAAAACACATGAGGTTAGCGTGAAAGCAAAACCTATATCTCGGATTGTGGGTTCTGGCAAATCCTTGAATTTCGAACTCTGGGGTGCTGATACGTCCATTTTGCATCATGCTTTTATATCGATATTTATCACATTATGGACTGTTATTTCACCTTATGTCACAATACTTATGGCTATTCTCTCTTATTTTACAAGGTTTACATAGAGAGGGAGAATGCTGGCAGCTGGAATTCTGGGCTGGAAAAGGAGCAAATATTAGAGACCTATTCTGCGCAACTCCAAAAGTCCCGAAACTCCACGGAACATCTTAAAATAAATAAAGAAAAATCCTCGCCAAAGATGAAGGCAAGGGGGCCCACACCCTGCTCACGAGGGTGGGGGGTGCCCCCCCTAGGGTGCGCCCCCCTACCTCATGGGCCCCTGGTGGGTCTCCGACGTCCATCTTCTCCTATATGAAGTCTTTCGATGAGAAAAAAATAGGAAGCAACCTTTCGGGATGAGACTCCGCTACCACGAGGCGGAACCGAGGCGGAACCAATCTAGAGCTCCTGCAGAGCTGTTCTACCGGGGAAACTTCCCTCCAGGAGGGGGAAATCATCACCATCGTCATCACCAACGCTGCTCTCATCGGGAGAGGGCAATGTCCATCAACATCTTCACCAGCACCATCTCATCTCCAAACCCTAGATCATCTCTTGTATCCAATTCTTGTCTCAAAGTCCGGGATTGGTGCTAGTAGGTTGCTAGTAGTGTTGATTACTCCTTGTAGTTGATGCTAGTTGGTTTATTTGGTGGAAGATCATATGTTCAGATCCTTTATGCATATTATTACCCCTCTGATTATGAACATGAATATGCTTTGTGGTAATTACGTTTGTTCCCGAGGACAAGGGAGAAGTCTTGCTATTAGTAGTCATGTGAATTTGGTATTCGTTTGATATTTTGATAAGATGTATGTTGTCTAGCCTCTAGTGGTGTTATGTGAACGTCGACTACATAACACTTCACCATTATTTGGGCCTAGATGAAGGCATTGGGAAGTAATAAGTAGATGATGGGTTGCTAGAGTGACAGAAGCTTAAACCCTAGTTTATGCGTTGCTTCGTAAGGGGCTGATTTGGATCCATATGTTTCATGCTATGGTTAGGTTTACCTTAATACTTCTGTTGTAGTTGCGGATGCTTGCAATAGAGGTTAATCATAAGTGGGATGCTTGTTCAAGTAAGAACATCACCCAAGCACCGGTCCACCCACATATTAAATTATCAAAGTATCAAACGCGAATCATATGAACGTGATGAAAACTAGCTTGACGATATTCCCACGTGTCCTCGGGAGCGCTTTTCCTATTATAAGAGTTTGTTCCGGCTTGTCCTTTGCTACAAAAAGGATTGGGCCACCTTGCTGCACTTTATTTACTTTTGTCACTTGTTGCTCGTTACAATTTACCTTATTACAAAACTATCTGTTACCACTTATTTCAGTACTTGTAGAGAATACCTTGCTGAAAACCGCTTATGATGAGGACATGAATACCATTGTTACACCCACAGCCCCTACTGTTACATATACTGGACCAATTACTAGAGCTCGCGCACGCCAATTAAATTACCAGGTACTTTTGTTTCTTGGTAATGATTCTAATGTTCATGAGATTATGATGCTGCCTAAATTGGATACATTTGTTTTGCTTACAAATGAAGGGCCTAGCTTGGAGAAGGATGAACATTGGAGCAAGAACACGCATGGAGTTGATGGCATGCGCAAGGGGATCAAGAACGGAGTTACAAGTGATGATTTCAGGACTTTGAAGCTGCCATAAGGAATGCATGAAGCCTTGGACGAAATATACAAGATGCCACTTCATAATATTCGTCCATAGGCTATTCTACGTGCCGCGTCACCTTATTAATGGGCCAGGCCCATGTAATTTCGAAATACTTAAGTATAGGCTATTTTTAGAGTCCGTATGTGTGGGGAAACAAGAGTTAGGGTTGGTTTCGGACCCCACCCTCAAGGGCCACGAAATTCCCCCCTCTTCCTCCATATATACAGCCCTTAGGGCGTCGTTTAGACTTTGGGTTTTGTTTAGATTAAAAGTTCGCCATAGCTGCAACTTCGCGTACTTCGTTTGTGTCCAACGACCAGACCAAGACGTCACAGAACCCCACCTTGATCAATAAAGCTTTCATCTTATATTCACAATATCCCGATTGCAATCTCAGTTTCTTGCTTGTTCTTCGCTTGCTCGCAGGAAACAGACCCTCGTGGTCAGGTTGATCATGCTCCGGCGTGGTCAATAACCCTCGGAAGTTGGTTTAGCGATTGCTAAGGCGCGATGTCTCGCACGTTCGTAGTCGGATCATCAAGGTCGACTCCCACAGAAAATGATAGCCACCATCTCATCGAAACACCGGGACACCTTAGCCTCTATCAAGTGGTATCAGATTTCCAGGTTGCTCGGTGAGATTTTACAGTTTTTCGTAGATTAGATCGAGTCTGTTCTTCATACCTACAGTCCATGAAAAAGCTAGAAAAAATATTAGGGTTAGTTCATCATATCCGAACCAATCTGAGCCTTTGCATAATCTAGTCTTTTAGAGTTTCGAGTTCTGGTCATAAGTTGTCACGCCGCCGCCGCACCATCATCATCGCCTTGCCATTTACCACCATTGCTTATCCGCCACCGCTCTGAATCCGTATCCATATACCACCACCAATCCGTATCCATATACCACCACCAATCTGTATCCATATACCACCACCGCTACCATATACCACCACCGCTACCATATACCACAACCATATATCCACCACCAATCCGAGTTCTTCTCATATTAGGTTTGTTCTTGAGATCCATCTAAATTCTGATTCGTGTTTCCTTGCCTGCGTAGGTCTCGGAAAAAAAAGAGTCTGGAGACCCCCAGGCAGTTTTTAGGCCAAAATTTTCATGGGCAAATTTTTTTCCCTATCCTATTTTTAGGCTTTTCTGAGTCTTTTGAGCCATGTGCCATCATAGTGATTTTTTGTCGCACTTTTTCGTCGTCGCTGCCCTGATTTCCGAAAAAAGTGATAAAAAAATTTCGTGCCCATCCTATCAGTTTGACGAGGGAAGAGTTTTGAGACACTCGCCATTATAGTTATTTTTCGCAAAAAAAAGGAGCGCAAAAAAAAGGAGCGCAAAAAAAAGAGTGAAAAAAAGAGTTCCAGAGTGTGCTTTTCCCTTATTTACGTGCAGCGCAGTGATTTTGTTAGTGTTCTAGGCTCGCGTCTCTAGCACGGTCTAGCCTAGGACCAGCACAGTACCGTCGTTGAGCGTTTATTCAACTTTGCATCTCTGAATTGATTATTGCTGACCCTTTTTGCTACCATACTATAAGCCTTCCCAGCTCCACATACATCTACGTCGTGCGTTTGACTCTCCCTGGCCATCGCTCTATCCAAGCTTTTGAGAAGTTTTGACTACAACGGTTGCCGATCACCGCCTGCTGCTGGGTAAGAACTGGTAAGAATTTGAGATTTGCTTGACGGATTTGTGACACCCGCCACCACCACCACTTGTTAGTAGTCTGTAGGATCATATTCTTGTGTGTTTCTATTGCTGCTAACCATGCCAGGATCACAAGCCGACGAGACTGACTGGGAGAACATGACGAACAAGGAGCTTCATGATACGTTTCAGCAAATGATGAGTGGACAGGTGCAAGATGTGATAAACAGATTTGAAGAGGCCATGGAGAAGATAGATGGCATGGAGAAGACGTTTGAAACAAAGCTTGATAACAAGTTTGCTGAATTGCTTTCGCGTTTTCCACCACCACCACCGGCTGCTCCTGCCGCACCTCTTCAACAACAGCAACAACATCGACTACCTCCACGTCGGGAAACAGCCCTCCGCCGAGCGAGCCGTGTCCCTCTTCAGTCGGGCCAAACTGCTGGTGCTGCTGTTGATACTTCTGTGGCTCCTACTGCTGATGTGGAGGAGGATGATTATGTGGGAGATTATGAGGATGAGGTTGATCAAAATTAGAACTACGTGCCACCACCAGCACATCAACCACCACGTCATCCACATGCAAATAATGGCAATGGTAGGGCTCACCCTCAGGTACGAGATCATGACCATCTCCCTAAACTAAAATTGAATATTCCACCATTTGAGGGTAGATATGTTCCTGATATATATCTTACTTGGGAGTTAGAAACTGAACAACGATTTACATGTTTACAATATCCCGAGGAGAGACGTGTTCCTGCTGCTGTTTGTGCATTCACTAGTTTTGCATGTGTTCGGTAGTCTGAGCATTGTAGATTATATCCTATTCCGGCTACTTGGGCTGCTTTGAAAACTGCTATGCGTACTCATTGGGTTCCACCATATTATCAACGTGAATTACTTCAAAAATTTCAGCGCTTAAGACAGGGAAAAAATTCTGTAGAAGAATATTATCAGGAATTACAAACTGGCATGATTAGATGTGGTATTGTTGAGGAGAATGAAGCTATGCTTGCACGTTTTATGGGTAGATTAAATAGAGAGATTCAGACGATTCTAGAGTATAAGGAGTATACTAATATCACTCGTTTATTCCATCTTGCTTGTAAGGCTGAACGTGAAGTGCAGGATCGACATGCATTGGCGCGGACTAACTTTTCTGCAGCTCGACCTTCATCATGGACACCACGTGCATCATCTACTTCCACATGTTCTGCTACACCGGCGCCTCCGTCGGCTGCCACCTCCAACCGTGATACAATAAAGCAGGCACAATCACCACTATCTGCCAAGAGCACACCTTCTGGGCCTGCAAAGAGCTCTTCTTCATCCATGGCATCAACAGGGCAAACACATGATATTATTTGTCGACGTTGCAAGGGTGGAGGTCATTATGCGAGAGAATGCCCATCTAAGCGTGTGATGATTGTTACTGAGGATGGTGGGTATGAGTCCGCTAGTGACTATGATGAGGAGACTTTGGCTCTTATTACACGTGAAGAACACGGTGGAGACGATTCTGATCATGAGACGCAATACATGGCTCCTGAAGATGCTGACAGGTATGAATGTTTAGTTGTTCAACGTGTTTTGAGTGTGCAGGTTACACAAGCTGAGCAAAATCAGAGGCATAATTTGTTCCATACAAAGGGAGTTGTGAAGGAACGTTCTGTTCGCGTGATCATAGATGGAGGGAGCTGCAATAACTTGGCTAGCATGGAGATGGTGGAGAAGCTATCTCTTACCACAAGACCACATCCACATCCTTACTACATCCAATGGTTCAACAACAGCGGCAAGGTTAAGGTAACGCGTACTGTTCATGTGCATTTTAGTATCTCTACATATGCTGATTATGTTGATTGTGATGTGGTACCTATGCAAGCATGTTCCTTATTACTTGGTAGACCATGGCAATTTGATAAAAATTCTGTACACCATGGTAGAAACAATCAGTATACTCTTGTTCATAACGATAAGAATATTACTTTGCTTCCTATGACTCCTGATTCCATTTTGAAAGATGATATTAATAGAGCTAATAAAGCAAAACAGGAGACAAATAAGAGTGAAAATCAGATTGTGGCAAAAGAATTTGAGCACCAAATGAAGCCTAATAATAAACCATCTACTGTTGTTTCTGAAATTAAATTGAAAAGTGCATGTTTACTTGCCACCAAATCTGATATTGATAAGCTAGATTTTAGCAAATCTATTTGCTATGCTTTTGTGTGCAAAAAGGAATTATTTTCATTCGAGGACGTACCTTCCTCTTTGCCCCCTGCTGTCACTAACATTTTGCAGGAGTTCGCTGACGTCTTTCCATAAGACGTGCCACCGGGATTACCACCTATTCGCGGGATTGAGCATCAAATTGACTTAATTCCCGGTGCTTCGCTACCCAACCGTGCACCATACCGTACCAATCCAGAGGAGACGAAGGAGATTATGCGTCAAGTACAAGAACTGCTCGACAAAGGTTATATACGCGAATCCCTTAGTCCTTGTGCTGTTCCTATCATTTTAGTGCCGAAAAAGGATGGCACGTCACGTATGTGCGTTGATCGTAGAGGCATTAATAATATTACTATTCGTTATCGTCATCCTATTCCTAGGCTAGATGACATGCTTGATGAATTGAGTGGCTCTACAATATTCTCCAAAGTTGATTTGCGTAGTGGATACCATCAAATTCGTATGAAATTGGGTTATGAATGGAAAACAACATTTTAAACTAAGTTTGGATTATATGAGTGGTTAGTCATGCCTTTTGGGTTAACTAATGCACCTAGTACTTTCATGAGGTTAATGAATGAAGTTTTACGTGCTTTCATTGGACGATTTGTGGTAGTTTACTTTGATGACATATTGATTTATAGCAAATCTTTGGAGGAACATTTGGAACATTTACGTGCTGTTTTTATTGCTCTACGTGATGCACGTTTGTTTGGAAACCTTGGAAAGTGCACCTTTTGCACCAACCGAGTATCTTTTCTTGGCTATGTTGTTACTCCACAGGGAATTGAAGTTGATAAAGCCAAGATTGAAGCTATTGAGAGTTGGCCGCAGCCCAAAATGGTCACACAAGTGAGGAGTTTCCTTGGCCTCGCTGGTTTCTATAGGCGTTTTGTGAGAGATTTCAGCACCATTGCTACACCTCTCAACGAGCTTTCAAAGAAGGATGTGCCTTTTGTTTGGGGTACCGCACAGGAAGAAGCCTTCACGGTATTGAAAGATAAGTTGACACATGCTCCTTTACTCCAACTTCCTAATTTCAATAAGACTTTTGAACTTGAATGTTATGCTAGTGGAATTGGATTAGGAGGTGTGTTATTACAAGATGGAAAACCTGTTGCATACTTTTCTGAAAAATTGAGTGGGCCTAGTCTGAACTATTCTACTTATGATAAAGAATTATATGCTCTTGTTCGGACCTTAGAAACATGGCAACATTATTTATGGCCCAAGGAATTTGTTATACATTCTGATCATGAATCTTTGAAACATATTAAAAGTCAAGAAAAACTGAACCGTAGACATGCTAAATGGGTTGAATTCATTGAGACTTTCCCTTATGTCATTAAACACAAGAAGGGTAAAGAAAATGTTATTGCTGATGCCTTGTCTCGTCGTTATACTATGCTTTCACAACTTGACTTTAAAATATTTGGTTTGGAGACCATCAAAGATCAATATGTTCATGATGCTGAATTTAAAGATGTATTGCAGAATTGTAAGGAAGGGAGAACTTGGAACAAGTTCGTTCTTAACGATGGATTTGTGTTTCGTGCTAACAAGCTATGCATTCCAGCTAGCTCCGTTCGTCTTTTGTTGTTGCAGGAGGCGCATGGAGGAGGATTAATGGGACACTTTGGCGTCAAGAAGACGGAGGATATACTTGCTACACATTTCTTTTGGCCAAAGATGAGACGGGATGTTGAGCGTTTTGTTGCTCGCTGCACTACATGTCAAAGAGCTAAGTCACGACTCAATCCTCATGGTTTATATATGCCTTTGCCTGTACCTAGTGTTCCTTGGGAGGATATATCTATGGACTTTGTTTTAGGTTTACCTCGAACAAAGAAGGGGAGGGATAGCATATTTGTTGTTGTGGATAGGTTCTCGAAAATGGCACACTTTATACCATGTCATAAAAGCGATGATGCTGTTAATGTTGCTGATTTGTTCTTTCGTGAAATTATTCGCTTACATGGTGTGCCAAATACTATTGTTTCAGATCGTGATACTAAATTTCTTAGCCACTTTTGGAGATGTTTATGGGCTAAGTTGGGGACTAAGCTACTTTTTAGTACTACTTGCCACCCCCAAACTGATGGACAAACTGAAGTAGTCAATAGAACATTGTCTACTATGCTTAGGGATGTTTTGAAGAATAACAAGAAAATGTGGGAAGAATGCTTGCCTCATATTGAATTTGCTTATAATCGTTCATTGCATTCTACTACTAAGATGTGCCCTTTTGAAATTGTGTATGGTTTCCTACCTCATGCACCTATTGATTTGTTGCCTCTTCCATCTTCAGAGAAGGTTAATTTTGATGCTAAAGAATGTACTGAATTGATTTTAAAAATGCATGAGTTAACTAAGGAAAACATTGAGCGTATGAATGCTAAATATAAACTTGCTGGAGATAAGGGTAGAAAACATGTTGTGTTTGCGCCTGTAGATCTTGCAAAAAGATAGATTTCCTAATCTGCGCAAATCAAAGCTAATGCCACGTGCTAATGGTCCTTTTAAGGTGTTAGAGAAAATAAATGATAATGCATATAAACTTGAGCTACCTGTAGATTTTGGGGTTAGTCCCACTTTTAACATTGCAGATTTGAAGCCTTATTTGGGTGAGGAAGATGCGCTTCCGTCGAGGACGACTTCATTTCAAGAAGGGGAGGATGATGAGGACATCAATACCATTGTTACACCCACAGCCCCTACTGTTACATATACTGGACCAATTACTAGAGCTCGCGCACGCCAATTAAATTACCAGGTACTTACGTTTCTTGGTAATGATTCTAATGTTCATGAGATTATGAGCTGCCTAAATTGGATACATTTGTTTTGCTTACAAATGAAGGGCCTAGCTTGGAGAAGGATGAACATTGGAGCAAGAACACGCATGGAGTTGATGGCATGCGCAAGGGGATCAAGAACGGAGTTACAAGTGATGATTTCAGGACTTTGAAGGGGCCATAAGGAGTGCATGAAGCCTTGGACGAAATATACAAGATGCCACTTCATAATATTCGTCCATAGCCTATTCTAGGTGCTGCGCCACCTTATTAATGGGCCAGGCCCATGTAATTTTGAAATACTTAAGTATAGGCTATTTTTAGAGTCCGTATGTGTGGGGAAACAAGAGTTAGGGTTGGTTTCGGACCCCACCCTCAAGGGCCACGAAATTCCCCCCTCCTCCTCCATATATACAGCCCTTAGGGCGTCGTTTAGACTTTGGGTTTTGTTTAGATTAAAAGTTTGCCATAGCTGCAATTTCGCGTACTTCGTTTGTGTCCAATGACCAGACCAAGACGTCACAGAACCCCACCTTGATCAATAAAGCTTTCATCTTATATTCGCAATATCCCGATTGCAATCTCAGTTTCTTGCTTGTTCTTCGTTTGCTTGTAGGAAACAGACCCTCGTGGTCAGGTTGATCATGCTCCGGCGTGGTCAATAACCCTCGGAAGTTGGTTTAGCGATTGCTAAGGCGCGACGTCTCGCACGTTTGTAGTCGGATCGTCAAGGTCGACTCCCACAGAAAACGATAGCCACCATCTCATCGAAACATCGGGACACCTTAGCCTCTATCAGCTTATCATTTCCTTCTACTCCTCGTTGGGTTCGACACTCTTACTTATCGAAAGGACTATGATAGATCCCCTATACTTGTGGGCCATCAAGACTCTTTTCTGGCGCCGATGCCGGGGAGTGTAGCGCCTTAGGTAAGTGCAATTTGGTAAGGAAAAATTTATATAGTGTGCTGAAATTTACTGTCACTTGTTACTATGGAAAGTAATTCTCCGAGGGGCTTTTTCGGGGTATCTTCACCCTGTCCAGTAGAGCAAAGAGTTGCTCCTGAACCTACTGAACCTATTAATGAAACTCCTTTTGAATTTCCTGTGGCTATGATGGAAAAACTGCTAGCTAATCCTTTTACAGGAGATGGAACAAAACATCCTGATGAGCACTTAATATATGTGGATGAAGTTTGTGGATTATTTAAGCTTGCAGGTATACCCGATGATGTTGCTAAGAAGAAGGTCTTCCCTTTATCTTTGAAGGGAGAGGCATTGATATGGTATAGGCTATGTGATGATATGAGATCGTGGGACTATAAAAGATTGAAGCTGGAATTTCATCAAAAGTATTACCCTATGCATCTTGTTCATCGTGATCGAAATTATATATATAATTTCTGGCCCCGCGAAGGAGAAAGCATCGCTCAAGCATGGGGAGGCTTAAATTAATGTTATATTCATGCCCCAATCATGAGCTCCAGAGAGAAATAATTATGCAAAGTTTTTATGCTCGGCTTTCTGAAAACAATCGCAACATGCTCGATACTTCTTGTGCTGGCTCTTTTATGATGAAGACTATTGAATTCAGATGGAATTTATTGGATAGAATTAAACGCAACTCTGAAGATTGGGACCTCGACGAAGGTAAGGAGTCAGGTATGACACCTAAGTTTGATTGTGTTAAATCTTTTATGGATACCGATATTTTTTGTAAGTTTAGCACTAAATATGGACTTGATTCTGAGATAGTAGCTTCTTTCTGTGAATCTTTTGCTACTTATGTTGATCTCCCTAAGGATAAGTGGTTTAAATATCATCCTCCCATAGAAGTAAAAGTAGCTGCACCTATTAAAGTTGAAGAAAAAACTGTCACTTATAATGATCCTATTGTTCCTACTTCTTATATTGAGAAACCACCTTTCCCTGTTAGAATAAAGGATCATGCTAAAGCTTCAACTGTTGTTTGTAAAAGCAATATTAGAACTTATACACCTCGTGAGCAAGTTAAAGTAGAACCTAATATTGCTATTGTTAAAGATCTCTTGTCTGATAATATTGATGGGCATGTTATTCAGTTCGAAGGTGAAACTGCTAGAATTGCTAAACCGTGTGATAAAGATAAACATAGACCTGTGGTAGGCGTGCCTGTTATTTCTGTTAAAATAGGAGATCATTGTTATCATGGCTTATGTGATATGGGTGCTAGTGCTAGTGTTATACCTCATGACTTATACAAAGAAATTAAGAATGAAATTGCACCTGTTGAGTTAGAAGATATTGATGTTACTATTAAACTTGCTAATAGAGATACTATTGCACCAATTGGAATTGTTAGAGATGTTGAAGTCTTGTGTGGGAAAACTAAATATCCTGCTGATTTTCTTGTTCTTACTTCTCCACAAGATAGCTTTTGTCCCATTATATTTGGTAGACCCTTCTTAAATATTGTCAATGCTACCGTAGACTGCACTAAGAATATTGTTACTGTTGGTTTGGATGATATGGTTCATGAGTTTAATTTCTCTAAATTTATTAAACAACATCGCGAGGAAGAATTACCTAGTAAGGATGAAATTATTGGTCTTGCTTCTATTGCCGTACCTCCTAGTGATCCTTTAGAACACTATTTGCTAGACCATGAAAATGATATGTTCATGAATGAAAGAAGGGAAATAGATGAGGTGTTCTTTAAACAGGAACCTATTCTACAACACAATTTGCCTGTTGAAATTTTAGGGGATCCCCCTCCACCCAAGGGTGATCCCGTGTTTGAGCTTAAGCCTTTACCTGATAATCTTAAATATGCTTATCTTGATGAAAAGAAGATATATCCTGTTATTATTAGTGCTAACCTTTCAGAGCATGAAGAAGAAAGATTATTGAAAACTCTGAAGAAGCATCGTGCTGCTATTGGATATACTCTTGATGATCTTAAGGGCATTAGTCCCACTCTATGTCAACATAAAATAAATTTGGAAGCAGATGCCAAACCAGTTCGTGATCCTCAACGGCGTCTGAATCCTAAAATGAAAGAAGTGGTAAGAAAAGAAATACTCAAGCTTCTGGAAGCAGGTATAATTTATCTCGTTGCTCATAGTGAGTGGGTAAATCCTGTCCGTTGTGTCCCTAAGAAGGGAGGTATTACTGTTGTTCCTAATGATAAAGATGAATTGATTCCACAAAGAATTATCACAGGTTATAGGATGGTAATTGATTTCCACAAATTAAATAAAGATACTAAGAAAGATCATTACCCCATACCTTTTATTGGTCAAATGCTAGAAAGATTATGCAAACACACACATTATTGCTTTCTAGATGGTTATTCTGGTTTCTCTCAAATACCTCTGTCGGCTAAAGATCAATCAAAGACTACTTTTACTTGCCCTTTTGGTACTTTTGCTTATAGACGTATGCCTTTTGGTCTATGTAATGCACCTGCTACCTTTCAAAGATGCATGATGGCTATATTCTCTGACTTTTGTGAAAAGATTTGCGAGGTTTTCATGGATGACTTTTCCATCTATGGTTCCTCTTTTGATGATTGCTTGAGCAATCTTGATCAAGTGTTGCAGAGATGTGAAGAAACTAATCTTGTCTTGAATTGGGAAAAGTGCCACTTTATGGTTAATGAAGGTATTGTTTTGGGGCACAAAGTTTTCGAAAGAGGTATTGAAGTTGATAAAGCCAAAGTTGATGCTATTGAAAAGATGCCATGTCCCAAGGACGTCAAAGGTATAAGAAGTTTCCTTGGTCATGCTGGATTTTATAGGAGGTTCATTAAGGACTTCTCAAAAATTTCTCGGCCTTTGACTAATTTATTGCAAAAATATATACCATTTGTCTTTGATGATGATTGTGTAGAAGCATTTGAAATACTTAAGAAAGCATTAGTCTCTGCACCTATTGTTTAGCCACCTGATTGGAATTTACCCTTTGAAATTATGTGCGATGCTAGTGATTATGCTGTAGGTGTTGTTCTAGGGCAAAGAGTTGATAGGAAATTAAATGTTATTCATTATGCTAGTAAGACTCTAGACAATGCTCAAAGAAATTATGCTACTACTGAAAAAGAGCTTTTAGCAGTTGTATTTGCTTGTGATAAGTTCAGACCTTATATTGTTGATTCTAAAGTAACTATTCACACTGATCATGCTGCTATTAAATACCTTATGGAAAAGAAAGATGCTAAACCTAGACTTATTAGATGGGTTCTCTTGCTACAAGAATTTGATTTGCATATTGTTGATAGGAAGGGAGATGAGAACCCTGTTGCAGACAACTTATCTAGGTTAGAAAATATTCTTGATGACCCACTACCTATTAATGATGACTTTCCTGATGAACAATTAAATGTTATAAGTACTTCTCGTAGTACTAAATGGTATGCTGATTATGCTAATTATATTGTTGCTAAGTTTATACCACCTAGCTTCACATACCATTAAAAGAAAAAAATTCTTCTATAACTTGAGACATTACTTTTGGGATGACCCACATGTTTATAAAGAAGGAGTAGATGGTGTTATTAGACGTTGTGTACCTGAGCATGAACAGGAACAGATCCTACGCAAGTGTCATTCCGAGTCTTATGGAGGACATGATAGAGGCAAAGGTGTCCCGTCTTTCGATGAGATGGTGGATTTCGCTTTGGTGGAAGTCGACTTTGACGATCCGACTACGAACGTGCGAGGACGTCGCACCTTAGCAATCGCTAAACCAACTCCGAGAGGTTATTGACCACGCCGGAGCACGATCAACCTGACCACGAGGGTCTGTTTCCTGCGAGCAAACGAAGAACAAGCAAGAAACTAAGATTGCAATCTGGATATTGCGAATATAAGATGAAAGCTTTATTGATCAAGGTGGGGTTCTGTGACGCCTTTGTCTGGTCGTTGAACACAAACGAAGTACGCGAAGTTGCAGCTATGGCGAACTTTTAATCTAAACAAAACCCAAGGAAAAGCTACTAGATGGATCTACTTATATAGGAGCAAGGGTTGGCGGCCAAGGAGGTGGGAGGACGTCCCAAGGCAGCCTAAAACTAAATCTAGGTCGTACAAGGCCAATGGGCCCAAGTGGAGGTGATGTAACACCTTTGGACTTGTAGTTTGACCCGGATTCTGCTGCAGCATCAGATTGTTTCGTCCACAACTCAACGCTCCGGACGAATTTGAAGGTGATTCCAATTGGGTTGGAAAGTGCACGAAATCTAGTTTCCAACAAAAAAAGAATCACCCAATTCGGAGTCCGTATGAAAAACTTGTGTGCATTTTGAGTCAGGTGTGTCTGTGCAGTCCGAATCTGAATCCAGAACGTGAGAGACTTGGACTCTATCTTCTCTTGGGCCAAAAGTGACGTGAGAGAACTTTTTGGACAGCAAATAAACACCTCTTTCTTCCTTATCTTCATATGTGGATTGTACAAATGTCCCATACACCTGCAATTAGACAAAACACAAAAGTGTGTGAAGTATTTTTGTTCTGGATAACATAAATAGATTATTGAATAGTTTGCACTAGAAATCACCTGACAAATATGCATATATGCAATATTTTTGGTCATATCCAAGGTAGTCATGTCCTCATCATCCTCCCCTTCTTGAAAATAAAGCCGTCCTCGGCGTTGCTTAATCTGAAATGTGGCTAACAAAAGAGACAAGGTGTACATGTTGTATATGTATATGTCATCCATTTTTACTTCCCTTGATTTTTGCATATATGACACATAAATAGATGAGTAACTTGCATAGTTCATAAAATCTAAAGCCAAAAAATTAGCACAAGAAGTAGAAGGCATGAAAATATTGCAACTCAGTTTGCACATATAAGTGAAGCTCTTATTCATTTCAAAAGATTGACAATGTTCATCATTAAACCATCCCAACATTGGTGAATAAACCTTACTTGCATCAAATTTACATGCTACAACATGCTTAAATAAGCAAACATGTAATAAGTCATTCAACACAGAATCATCACCAAGATTAGAGGTCATATCAAAATGATTAAACATTGGTTCTTTTGCATCAATAGTTAATTCAATGGGTGTACTCAAAATTGTTGGTATTTTAGTTGTTTGATCACATGGCAAAGTCAAATTATCAACGTAGTCCTCTAAAATAGGTGGTGTGATCAAAGTAGTGGGTAGCTCATCAGATGGTGCATTCAAATTGACAAGGCATTCATCATTCTCATGTAGAGATGGAAGATCAGTACCTTTGTCATTACCTCTTATGATCAACTCAGATGATGTAGCCACTCTCGGGGCCGATGTGTCACATGGTGGAGGCGATGTAGTCCTGATAACAACGGATGTGGTTGTCATAGTATGCCTAGTAGTTGAAGGAACAATCATATCAACTATTGGAATGTGCACCGTGCGCTTGTTCTCCTCGTGGCCAACACGTCGTTTTATTTCCTGTTCAGCTTTGCAAGCAAGATGAAACAAATGGTCCATAGGATAACACTCTTCATGAATTAGTATCTCTTGAATATCACGGTTTAATCCTCCCCAAAATCTATCCATAAAATCATCTTCACTTTCTTCTAAAGAGGAATGCAACAAGGTAGTTTGTAAATCATCATAATATTTTGTTACAGTTTCACTACCTTGTTTTAAGTGTTGCAACTTCTTAATCATGTCACGAGTATAATAAGCAGGGACGAAAGTATGTCGCATGGCAAGTTTCAAATTATCCCAAGTAGTAGGTATATAATCAGGGTGTAACCGACAATATTCACTCCACCAAACCAAAGCATAACCAGTGAAAGAACCAACCGCAACCTTAACCTTTTTATGTTCATCGAAATTATGGGAAGCAAATATATTTTTTATGTCGAACTCCCATTCAATATATAAAGCAGGTTTAAAACGGCCATTAAATGGTGGTATAGATACATTAACCTGATCATGTGCATTTGGATGTTTGTGCACCTCTCGTGACAGTTGTGGTATTTGCAAAGGTGGTGGCACGTCTCCCGCGATCGACAAAGCCCATGAATTGACTCTGGATCCTGTCATGATTAGTAGAACAAGAAACAAAACCCAAAAATAATGTTCCTATAACTACTAGGATGTGGTGGTAAAATGCTCACAGTAAAGCAAATATCAATGTCTTACAAGTTCTTACCATGCAGCAGGCGGTGATCGGCAACCAGCGGTGTCAAGTAACTCCGAATATTGAGTAAAGCGATTGCCAGGGGAGCGTACGTATACATGGTGTAGAAATATGTGGAGCTGGGTTGGCTATATATGGTAGCAAAAGATTAGCAATAATCAATTCAAAGATGCAATGTTGAATAAACGCTCAACGACGGTACTGTGCTGGTCCTAGGCTAGACCGGACTAGAGACGCGAGCCTAGAACACTAATGAGGTCACGGCGTAGCACAACTAGCATCAATGAAGGATACTAAGTAGCTCTTGACAGCAAGATATAAGTGAAGATCACAACGGCAGTGAAGATAATGATGAAAAACAACTGCCAAGCAGGATATACAACAACTCTCTCTCCAACTTTCCTCTTGAAAAGTTTGAGACAATTTTCTGATAAATTCTTTCAAAGAATGCCACTAACTCAAGCTTTCCAATGCAAAAAGAATCACTCAATTCCGAGTTGATATGAGGAGTCAAAGAATTCTAAAACTGGCCTGAAAAATTGGAACAAGCTGTGTTCACGAACTTCAGAGGGCAAAAAGACCTATTTAGAAGCCGATTTTGAGGTGTCAAATATTGAACTAGCTTCTGCAACTATTTAGATGCGGCTCGTCGCTATCTTCAATTTGAGTACTCACGGAGCCAAAACAGACTTCGTATGAGGAAGATACACCTGTTTTACTGAACAGTGCGCAAAACAGATTCCAATCCGAATTCAGGTACGAGATTGATTCTAGATAGATCCAAATTTTTTTTCTTCTCTCTTTTTTTTCTCACGCTTTTTTTTCTTTTTCTTCTCCTTTTTTCTCTGACTTTTTTTTCTCTCGTTTTTTTTCTCTCTTTTTTTCTCCCTCTTTCCAAAACAAACTAGATCTCAACTATTATTATGACAATGAATGGTGGGTAGCACGTGGTGGAAATTGATGGATGGGTGGTGGACAGCGGAAGAGATAATGATGCAGCGGTGGCGTGATTAATGTGACCAGAACTCAAAACTCTAAAAGACTAGACTCTAAGACCAGCAACTAGACACGACGATGCAACCGCAAATTCAACAAAGCAAAACCCTAAAAAGATTATGCAAAGGCTCAGATTGGTTCGGATATGATGAACTAACCCTAATTTTTTTTGTGGCTTTTTCGTGGACTATAGGTATGAAGAACAGACTCGATCTAAACTACGAAAAACTGTAAAATCTCACCGAGCAACCTGGAAATCTGATACCACTTGATAGAGGCAAAGGTGTCCCGTCTTTCGATGAGATGGTGGATTTCACTTTGGTGGAAGTCGACTTTGACGATCCGACTACGAACGTGCGAGGACGTCGCGCCTTAGCAATCGCTAAACCAACTCCGAGAGGTTATTGACCACGCCGGAGCACGATCAACCTGACCACGAGGGTCTGTTTCCTGCGAGCAAACGAAGAACAAGCAAGAAACTAAGATTGCAATCTGGATATTGCGAATATAAGATGAAAGCTTTATTGATCAAGGTGGGGTTCTGTGACGCCTTTGTCTGGTCGTTGAACACAAACGAAGTACGCGAAGTTGCAGCTATGGCGAACTTTTAATCTAAACAAAACCCAAGGAAAAGCTACTAGATGGATCTACTTATATAGGAGCAAGGGGTGGCGGCCAAGGAGGTGGGAGGACGTCCCAAGGCAGCCTAAAACTAAATCTAGGTCGTACAAGGCCAATGGGCCCAAGTGGAGGTGATGTAACACCTTTGGACTTGTAGTTTGACTCGGATTCTGCTGCAGCATCAGATTGTTTCGTCCACAACTCAACGCTCCGGACGAATTTGAAGGTGATTCCAATTGGGTTGGAAAGTGCACAAAATCTAGTTTCCAACAAAAAAAGAATCACCCAATTCGGAGTCCGTATGAAAAACTTGTGTGCATTTTGAGTCAGGTGTGTCTGTGCAGTCCGAATCTGAATCCAGAACGTGAGAGACTTGGACTCTATCTTCTCTTGGGCCAAAAGTGACGTGAGAGAACTTTTTGGACAGCAAATAAACACCTCTTTCTTCCTTATCTTCATATGTGGATTGTACAAATGTCCCATACACCTGCAATTAGACAAAACACAAAAGTGTGTGAAGTATTTTTGTTCTGGATAACATAAATAGATTATTGAATAGTTTGCACTAGAAATCACCTGACAAATATGCATATATGCAATATTTTTGGTCATATCCAAGGTAGTCATGTCCTCATCAGGACACCACGCTGGAGATAGAACTGCACATAAGGTATTGCAATCTGGTTTTTATTGGCCTACTCTCTTGAAGGATGCCCTTAAGTTTGTCTTGTCATGTGATGAATGTCAAAGAATTGGTAATATTAGTAGACGTCAAGAAATGCCTATGAATTATTCTCTTGTTATTGAACCGTTTGATGTTTGGGGCTTTGATTATATGGGACCTTTTCCTGCCTCTAATGGATATACACATATTTTAGTTGTTGTTGATTACGTTACTAAGTGGGTAGAAGCTATTCCAAATAGTAGTGCTGATCATAACACTTCTATCAAAATGCTTAAGGAAGTTATTTTTCCGAGGTTTGGTGTCCCTAGATATTTAATGACTGGTGGTGGTTCACACTTTATCCATGGTGCTTTCCGTAAAATGCTTGCTAAATATGATGTTAATCATAGAATTGCATCTCCTTATCACCCACAGTCTAGTGGTCAAGTAGAGTTGAGCAATAGAGAGCTCAAATTAATTTTGCTAAAGACTGTTAATAGGTCTAGAAAGAATTGGTCCAAGAAACTTGATGATGCATTATGGGCATATAGAACTGCATACAAAAATCCTATGGGTATGTCTCCATATAAAATGGTATATGGAAAAGCATGTTACTTACCTCTCGAACTAGAACATAAGGCATATTGGGCTATTAAGGAGCTCAACTATGATTTCAAACTTGCCGATGAGAAGAGGTTATTTGATATTAGCTCACTTGATGAATGGAGAACCCAAGCATATGAAAATGCCAAGTTATTTAAAGAAAAAGTTAAACGATGGCATGACAAAAGGATACAAAAGCGTGAGTTTAATGTAGGTGATTATGTATTGCTATACAACTCTCGTTTAAGATTTTTTGCAGGAAAACTTCTCTCTAAATGGGAAGGCCCCTATGTTATCGAGGAGGTCTATCGTTCCGGTGCAATAAAAATCAATAACTTCGAAGGCACAAATCCGAAGGTGGTAAACGGTCAAAGAATCAAACATTATATCTCAGGTAATCCCATAAATGTTGAAACCAATATTATTGAAATAGTAACCCCGGAGGAATACATAAGGGACACTTTCCGGAATGTTTCAGATTCCGAAAGGGAATAGGTATGTGGTACGGTAAGTAAACCGATGCCAAAACAATTTCTAAGGCAATATTTCTCTGTTTTGGAATATTTAGAAAAATAGAAAAATAAGTAGCAGTCCGGGAAGGACACGAGGGCCCCACGAGGGTGGTGGGCGCGCCCTACCCCTCTGGGCGCGCCCCCTACCTCGTGAGCACCTCGTGTGCCTTCTGGACTTCGTTTTCCTGTACGTTATGTATTTTGGTCGGTAAAAATTCATTATATATTCTCCTGAAGGTTTTGACTCCCGTATCACGCAAAAATCTCCTGTTCTTGTTTTGAGCTGTTTTTCTGACAGATCTAGGTTATCATGACGGCCCCAAGCGCCTCCAAGGACAAGTTCTTCGAGAAGGTCATCAACCCTTACCTCGCGGAGGTCTTGCGACACCCTCAAACCATTGAGATGCATGATGGGTTGCTGCACATCCATGATGAAGAGGGACCAAAGGGGACCGGAAGCATGGAGACGAGGCTCGAAGCAGTGGAGCAACAAGTTTTCAAGTGCCAAAGGATGGTGGAGCGTGGAATCAACGCTAGCCACATGATGCTCGCGGAGTTCACCAACAACTACAAGCCGGATGCTAAGAATACCGAGGAGGCCATCTTCAAGCTACATGAGAAGATCGAGCACCTCCAAGCCCAAGTCTATGACCTTCAAAACCAAAACTGTGAGTATGAATATAGATTCAAAAGAATGAGTTTGGCTGCAGATTTGAGGATTCCAGAGACTCGATCATCTTTCTATGATGGTGAACCTATGCCTTGGAAGATGGATGACAAGCCCGCATCATCAACAACACCTCCACTGTCTCCTCCAACAAAGAAGAATTGAGTATCTGGGTATGGGCACTCCCCTTGGCAACGGCCAAGCTTGGGGGAGGTGCCCCGGTATCGTATCACAATCACATCTCCTATCTTTACCGTTTTTTCTTAGTTCGATCCTATTAGTAGTATCTTGATCTAGTAGAATAAAGTTTATGGCATGATCTAGTTTTGAGTTTTGCTTTATGATCTCTCTTTGTAATCGAGTCCGTGAGCTATATATAATAAAGATTAGTGTTGAGTTAAGGGCCTAATTATTTTGCCATGACTTGGGTGAATAAAAGAAAAGAGAAAAAGAATAAAAAGAAAAAACAAGTTCATATTGATCTTATTGAGAGTAATGACTTCACATAGAAAGAGTATGATGATTAAAAGTTGTTGGGAGTTGGCAGACATAGCTTAGGTCGTTGTTGCAATTAATAGGAAGTAATAAGGAAAGAGAGGTTTCACATATAGATATATTATCATTGACATCTTTTATGATTGGAAGCACTCATTAAAATATGACATGCTAAAGAGTTGATGTTGGACAAGAAAGACAACGTAATGAGTTATGTATTTCTTATATCTGAGATAGAGTATGTTGTCATGGATCCTCTAACTTGTTGAGATTGCCTTTCCCCCTCATGCTAGCCAAATTCCCAGCACTAAGTAGAGATACTACTTGTGCTTCCAAATACCCTTAAACCACTTTTGCCATGAGAGTCCACCATATCTACCTATGGATTGAGTAAGATCCTTCAAGTAAGTTGTCATCGGTGCAAAGCAATAAAAATTGCTCTAAATATGCATGATTGATTGGTGTGGGAGAAATAAGCTTTATACGATCTTGTGATGTGGAAGTAATAAAAGTGACGGACTGCATAATAAAGGTTCACATCACAAGGGGCAATATAAAGTGACGTTCTTTCGCATTGAGATTTTGTGCATCCAACCATAAAAGTGCATGGCAACCTCTACTTCCCTCTGCGAAGGGCCTATTCTTTATTATTATCTTCTACCTTATGCAAGAGTCATGGTGATCTTCACCTTTTCTTTTTCATTTTATCCTTTGGCAAGCTCAACATGTTGGAAAGAACATGATATATATATATATATCTAATTGGATGTAGGGGAGCATGAACCATTATTGTTGACATTGCCCTTGAGGTAAAAGGTTGTGGGGCAAAACTATAAGCCCCTATCTTTCTCTGTGTCCGATTAAAACTCCATAACCACAAGTATTGCGTGAGTGTTAGCAATCATGAAGGACTAGATGATATTTGAGTATGTGGACTTGCTCTTTAGCTCTGACATAGACTCTTTCCGATGTTATGATAAATTGCAATTGTTTCAATGACTGAGATTATAGTTTGTCGGAGCCCAATAAGGTTTATGATTTATACTTTTGCATTGTGAATAGAGCATCACTTGAATATAAGTAATCATATGACAAAATATATATATGTTGCTGTTATGAGAATAATCATGATGCCTTCATGTCCGTATTTTATTTTTATCGACGCCTCTACCTCTAAACATGAGGACATATCTATTGTTATCGGCATTTCGCTTGAGGACAAGCGAGGTCTAAGCTTGGGGGAGTTGATACGTCCATTTTGCATCATGCTTTTATATAGATATTTATCGCATTATGGACTGTTATTTCAGCTTATGTCACAATACTTATGGCTATTCTCTCTTATTTTACAAGGTTTACATAGAGAGGGAGAATGCGGGCAGCTGGAATTTTGGGCTGGAAAAGGAGCAAATATTAGAGACCTATTCTGCGCAACTCCAAAAGTCCTGAAACTCCACGGAACGTCTTAAAATAAATAAAGAAAAATCCTCGCCAAAGATGAAGGCCAGGGGGCCCACACCCTGCTCACGAGGGTGGGGGGCACGCCCCCCCTAGGGCGCGCCCCCCTACCTCGTGGGCCCCCTGGTGGGTCTCCGACGTCCATCTTCTCCTATATGAAGTCTTTCGATGAGAAAAAATAGGAAGCAACCTTTCGGGACGAGACTCCGCTGCCACGAGGCGGAACCGAGGCGGAACCAATCTAGAGCTCCGGCAGAGCTGTTCTGCCAGGGAAACTTCCCTCCGGGAGGGGGAAATCATCACCATCGTCATCACCAACGCTCCTCTCATCGGGAGAGGGCAATGTCCATCAACATCTTCACCAAAACCATCTCATCTCCAAACCCTAGTTCATCTCTTGTATCCCATTCTTGTCTCAAAGTCCGGGATTGGTGCTAGTAGGTTGCTAGTAGTGTTGATTACTCCTTGTAGTTGATGCTAGTTGGTTTATTTGGTGGAAGATCATATGTTCAGATCCTTTATGCATATTATTACCCCTCTGATTATGAACATGAATATGCTTTGTGAGTAATTACGTTTGTTCCTGAGGACAAGGGAGAAGTCTTGCTATTAGTAGTCATGTGAATTTGGTATTCGTTTGATATTTTGATAAGATGTATGTTGTCTAGCCTCTAGTGGTGTTATGTGAACGTCGACTACATAACACTTCACCATTATTTGGGCCTAGAGGAAGGCATTGGGAAGTAATAAGTAGATGATGGGTTGCTAGAGTGACAGAAGCTTAAACCCTAGTTTATGCGTTGCTTCATAAGGGGCTGATTTGGATCCATATGTTTCATGCTATGGTTAGGTTTACCTTAAGACTATTGTTGTAGTTGCGGATGCTTGCAATAGAGGTTAATCATAAGTGGGATGCTTGTTCAAGTAAGAACAGCACCCAAGCACCGGTCCACCCACATATCAAATTATCAAAGTATCGAACGCGAATCATATGAACGTGATGAAAACTAGCTTGACGATATTCCCATGTGTCCTCGGGAGCGCTTTTCCTATTATAAGAGTTTGTTCCGGCTTGTACTTTGCTACAAAAAGTATTGGGCCACCTTGCTGCACTTTATTTACTTTTGTCACTTGTTGCTCGTTACAATTTACCTTATTACAAAACTATCTTTTACCACTTATTTCAGTACTTGCAGAGAATACCTTGCTGAAAACCGCTTATCATTTCCTTCTGCTCCTTGTTGGGTTCGACACTCTTACTTATCGAAAGGACTACGATAGATCCCCTATACTTGTGGGTCATCAGGTGCGCACGAAGATCTCTCCCTAGCTCACTCTTGCAATGATACAAGGCCTAGCTCGCCGAACCCAAGGGACAAGAGACACGAGGGTTTATAGCGGTTCAGCCACCGTTGTGGTGTAATACCCTACTCCAGCGTGGTGTGGTGGATTGCCACGTGGGCTGAGGATGAATCAGTACAATGGATGAACAACCTCCTGAGGAGAGGTGTTCTTGAGCTCGATGAGCTGGTGTGTTTGAGGATGGTCCGAATGTCACTCCCCTTTGCTATGGTGGTGGCTAGCCTTATTTATAGAGGCCTTGGTCCTCTTCCAAAATCTTAGGCGGGAAGGGATCCCACAACGGCCAGTTTTGAAGGGAGAAAACTAGTACAAGTTATCCTAACAAAAGGTGGTCTTCGCCTGCCAAAAGATCTGGTGGTGATGCCACCGTGGGCTCCGCGGTGACCTTCGTCCTGCCGTCTTGCTGGTCTTGGTCTTGTTGCACTGATATGGAAACCTTTTCCTGACGCCTCGGGACTCCTTGCCTATGTCTGCTTCTTTAGCACCAAAGAAGAAACTTGCACTCTGCGCCCGCTAGCGCCCTCCCGGCTTTGGTCATCATGGCTCACGTCACACGAACCTCGCGAGGTTCCCCTTGCATAGATATCTCCGCTCCTTGGGAGCTAGCCTAGCGAGGCCGCCCCTAGGGAGGTCTTGGTGTCGTCCGCCTCGTGAGGGTCTTGAGTGGTTGCTGATGAATATGGGTCGTACCAGGCCGTCGGTGGAGCCACGCCCTGGGCCGCAGGCTGGCATGTCTGGGTATCCCCATTCCCAGGACGCCGACAGTAGCCCCCGAGCCTAAGGCGCACTCAGACTTGGCTTTGAGGCAATGCCAAAGGGTAAGTGCAGAGCTCCGCGGGCCTCAACCGACTACAGCCTTGATTGACACATGGCGATTGACAAGACGTGGGCATCTCCACTTCCCCATGCTGCCTTGATATTTTCCTGGCTAGACGGCCACCATTGCCTACACACCCCCACCTTCATTGCTGGCAGCGCACTCCCCAACTCCTCCGTCTCCCCTAAGGCAACGGTATCCTCCTCCAACACGACCAGGATCCAACCTGTTCCATTGCCATGGCGCCGAGCTGAAAGAAGAAGGGAAAGAAGAAGCCCCAGGCTTCAGCCGAAGCACCGTCGGCCTTTGAGCCCGCCATCGAGCGGTCGGTGGTGCTCAACCAGGAGGTGATGGACAAGGTTCATCCAGCAGTCGCTGCCGAGTTCAATGAATGGGGGAAGACGGTGGTTTGGCCCGCATCCCGATCCGTGGTCATCAGGACAAGCACCGAGACCCCCATTCGTTTTCATGCCCTTTGGGCTGGCCTGATTCCCCCTTTCTCCGCCTTCTGCAACGCCGTACTCTCTCACTACCAAATCAATATGCTGCACCTCGATCCTCAGTCTATCATCCTTCTTGTCGTCTTTGCCTTTGTCTGCGAGGCCATGGTGGGCATTGCTCCCTCCGTGGCCTTACTTCGCCACTTCTTCTCGTTGCATCCGACTGACCCCCCGGCAGCGCTCTGGATGCTTGAGCTTCCAGGCCGTGGCTGCGATGGCCGGTGTGGGGATTGACTTTGAGCTTTCGCCGTCTGTGAGGGAGTTCCGGAGGTGGTGGGTGTTCGTGGACGTCGGTGTGCGTAGCCCCCTGCTCTTGCTTCCGACGGCACCAGCTGCTCCTAGCTTTGGCTGGGGGCACGAGAAGCTCACTGACCAGTGTCGTGCCCATGTCTGGCACCGGATGACTAGGCTGAAGGATCTCCACATGACGGCGCCCATGGTGGTGAAGGAGTTCATCCGGCGCTGCATTGCCCCGCTCCAGCGCCGTTCTCGTCCAATGTGGGCCTTCTCCGGCAGCAAGGACCGCATGAGGCTTCACGAGCCCGGGCTTCCTCTTGACGCGCAACTCACTATGCTTGAGCTCCTGACGGGCGACCCGTCGCCAGCCAATATGCCGGAGGAGGGCTGCCTCTTGTGCTGCTGCTCAAACAAGGTGGAATTCACGAGGCATATGCCCCCTTTCGACGAATGGGGACTACGCCCAGCTGGCCTTGAAGGGCCTCACGAGAGTCCCTTCTTCATGGCCCCCTTGGTCGCCATCTGCACAGTGCTCGTACCATAAGTGGGCGTAGGGGGCACTCGCCATCGAACACTGGCGGCGCGGCGTCGCTCGGGGCTCCTGAATCATCGTCATCTGGGGCTCGAGAGAGCCATCCTGAGGAAGCGGCCGCGGGGGCGACGCAGTGCGATGCTCCTGAGGCCGAAGCCCCCGGGGATCTGGCGAGTCGCCATGAGGCGGGGACCGGGGACTTCACGCGGCCCAGTGTTCCTGAGGTCACCTCCTCGGGAGCCACACCATGCGTGCCCGATATTGTTGACCGCATCCAGGGCTTCGGCTGGCTCCGACCGAACTTTGAAGCACTCCGCAAGAGGAAGGGGGTCTTCAAGCTGCGGTGGTGACGCCTTCCGACCATTGAAGCAAAGGAAGTACATTGCCATAGACGAGTGAGAACCTTATCTTTGTAATTTTCTTTTTTTAGCACGGCTGCTCCTCCTGATAGCAGTTCCTTAGGGCCCCTTCTGCTAAGGCGACGAAATCTCTCGAGAAGCGACCTCCGCCCGCTTCAGGCCCTCCACTGACCATGAGCGCCTCATGTCGGCTTGTCGCGCATTGCGCGGTGCCTACCGAGGAGGTGGATGTGTCAGCCTGGCGCCTTGACCCTGTGCTCTTGTCGCTCCTCCGTGGTCTTGCCTGGGGCGCGGAGAGTGTGCCGAGGGCCCCACCATTGGTCATTGCCCGCGGCTGGACGACCTCGGCGATGGCCTCATCTTCAAGCAATGGGGCCCTGCCCTGCCGGGCCTCCGCCGAGGCCGAAGGGCGGCCGGAAAGGCGCCGGCCTCCAGCCCCCTGCTAGGAGCAAGCGAGTCACTTCGAACTTCTCCAACGACCCCTGGCGCGGAGGACGGACGTGGCCGCGCATTCGAGCTTGCGCGCAAGCGCGGCGCTGTCCATCATGCCCTCTTCCGGAAGGCAATGGGCATGCTGAGCCAGCTCGGGGAAGAGCTCGTGGATGTTGACGCCCGTCTTGAAACCGAGGGCCTTCGGTTGGCGGATGGATGGGATCAGCTGAAGGTGGCCATCGACCTCGGGCGTCTCTAGCGCGAACGCGCTAGCGCGAAGGGCAAGGCATCCCTAGCTACCTGACGTGAGGCCAGCGCCCGAGCCTTGGAGGAGGCCAGGGAGGCTGACCACCACCGCGAGGCCGCGGAGAAGCGCAAAGGGGATCTTCGGGCTTTGAATGCCTCCCTGGAGCAGCAGGTTGAGGCGCGCAGGGATGCCTTGGCGTCGATGAAGGTAGCGCCTTCCGAAGAGGAAGATACCTTGAGGCGCGAGGAGGCACTAATGCTGGAGGCCACGGAGCGCAGCCTCGAGCTTAAATGGTTGGAGACGAGGGAGCGCCAGGTCGCCCAGGCGGAGGATGCCTCTAGTGCGCGCGAGGCCAGGATCCAGGAGGAAGTCGACCGCAGGGTGGCGGAGGCTCATGTAGGTCTTGCCAACAGACACGACCTGAAGCTGAAGCACATGGAAGCCGAAGCTAAGGGCAGAACCACCGCCCTCGGGTCAAGGCTGGACAGAGTGAAGCAGCGCGAGAAGGCCGCTGTGGCGGCCCTGATCTCCGTCCAGGCCGAATTAGCCTCCGCCCATGCCAAACTGCTCCCGCTTCGTCGGCGGGTTACTGATGCTCAGTCCCTCATGCAACAGAGCAGGGAGGAAGCGCTCCACCGGCAAATGTTGCAGTGTGAGCACGCCCCCATGCTCCGGGCCCTTAGAGTGAGGGCCAACTAGGCGTTGGGCGCCATCTGTGACGAACACGCCCCTCATCCCCATGCAGAAGACTATGCTAGCCATCTCCGCTTCTTTACTGACGTCGTTACATGCCTGCAGGACCGGGCTGAGAGGGCTCGCGAGCTTGTTGAAGAAAAGAGTCGAGGCCTCCTCGGGTGCATGTTTTCCCACATTTTCAGTCATCTCCAGAGCATCTATCCCCACTTCGACTTCAAAGCCGCCATCGCTCCAGTGCCCGGAGCCATTTGGGACAACCTTGCGCGTTGGGTGGACGATGATGTGGATGCTCTGGTCAGGGCCTTCACTTCCGAGGAAGACGCGGTGGTAGTCGTGGCGGACGAAGGCGGTGCGATTGATGATGGTGAAGACGATGCCAGCGACAGCGCCAGCAGCGTGTCTGGGGGCGATTCGAAAGATGTTGCGAGCGACATGTCCGATTGAGCCTACACTCCTTTGCTTTGAACCTGCGCGCAAAAACTTGGGCATGGTCCCTCAAGGTGTAAGAGCATTTTGGGGAGGGGGAGCCCCTCATGTCATCATACTAATGTTTTATTCCTTAAGCCAGACTTGAAATGTGCTTTTGCGAGCCCACGAGCTCCTCCGCGGCTTGTTGTTGTAACTTACGTCAGCCCAGGCAGGCCTCGAACTGGTCCTGTAGTTGCCGATGTGCATTCCTCCTGAGGGGAGTTCTCCGTGGGCTCCTGATAGGAGTCCTTCACGGGCTCGCGAGCTTTTGGGATTCTGAAGAGTCTGCTTGTCCATCTGAGAGGGCCTCGTGAGAAACGAGCGCCAGACTATGGCAGGTACCATGCCCAGCCCCCGCTCATGAGGTGCTCGCAAGGGAAAGGGGTAGGGGGCGCGAGCCTCGAAACAAGGGACTGAACCAGAAAACTCAGAAAATCAACACAAACGAGAGAAGATGCCCTTGCGCTTGCAAAAAAAATACGACTTCAAGTTCAAATCAAAAAGGCGGCAAATCGAGCTACAAAAAAGGGGTTGAAAGCAAATGGCCACGTCGGGCACCTAGCTAGTCTTCTTGTCTTCCCACCAGGGCGAAGCTAAGTGCTTTCACTGGTTGTGAGCATAATCATTGCGGGACAGTGTCGACGGCCAACACGGAGCATCGTGCTTCCACGGGACGTGGGTGGGAGCCCTCGAGGACCGAGGGCGGCACTCCGGAGACTCCGGGGCTTGTACAGCCCCACTCATTATTACATGAGAGTGTTACGAGAGGAGACCTTCACAGGTGCGAGCCTTACTTCATATCGCCAGGCGAGGGCCCCGCCCTGCGCCACCCTTGACCACCATTGGGGAATCCGGAAACCAGGATGAGACCAAGGGGCAAAGAGGATGCTGGAGGCGCCCTCGGCGACCATAGGTACTCTACCGGGGGGAAAGGCTCACCGGCGCTTCCCGCGCGTAGAGGGCCTACCTCCGTGCAGCACCTTGCTCCGTGTGGCGTGGGGGAGGGCCTGGCTCTGGGCCTCTCCTGCGCAGCCCCTAGAGCAACACTCTTGCCGCTGGCTGGGCCGCTGCCCTGAGGTCTCTAACTGCTGCCGCAGCCTGGTTTTCCTGTAGTTCGCGGTTAGGGTAAGCTTGCTCCTGAGATATTGACCGTACCCCGCCATCGTCGTCGCTGAAGGGGTCGGCGAAGCCTCCGGGTGGCTCGGGGAAGATCTGTGCTTCAGGCCCTCTAGCCGCCCATCCTGGTCCGGGGAACGGATTGGGGCCTTCCCCCTGCAAGTATTCCGGGTTCATCATGCGGGGCACGTAGGCGTCTGTGAGCACCTCACCGGAGCTGCCACCCAGGTGCCTCGCGCCTTGAGCCGCCAGTCGCGGCGCTAGGCCCTGGTGGCCACCGTGTGGCATCCTGGCACGTCCTCGCGGTGGGCCGTCAATGCTTGTCCTTCCTAGCGATGACGTGGTCATGGCAGGACGGCCCGCGCTAGGACCCACGCCGGTGTCGTCAGATCCCCTGACACTCCAGGGGGTGCGCGGGCTCGCCCAGGCCTCGCCCGCGCTTCCGCCATGACCTGGGGTGTGGTCAAGGAGCAAAAAGGTGGCGTACCCCTGCAGGCGGTGTCTAGTAGCTCGGCGACTCACTCCAGTAGTGCATTGCGGCCGCTCTCCGCTAGCCTGCACCGCAGCAGCTCCCGTGCCATGATGAGCGCGGGTCGCATGTTCGCCTGCTCCCGCCGGGTGTATGGTGCCGTTGCCGCAGCGTAACCTGAGGATCGCGCGGCTGCGCGCGCGTGCCGTGGCGTGATGGCGGCGAGCGTCGGCCCACGCTGCCCACGCCCGCGGGTGTTAGGTGGCGTGCAGGCCGCCTGGAGCACAGAGTTGAGGTCTTCTGGAGCGGATGGCTGCGCCCGGGCAGGCCAGGCCGCCCAGTGGTCGGCTTGGGTCGTCGGGGCGTCAGACATGGGAGTCGCGGGGCAACAGCGGGTCGATCAATGGAGAACAAAGCCTCGGCACACCCCTACTTGGTGCACCAAATGTCGGATTGTGGGTTCCGGGAAACCCTTGAGGTTTGAACTCTAGGGTGCGCACGAAGATCTCTCCCTAGCTCACTCTCGCAACGATCTCAAGGCCTAGCTCGCCGAATCCAAGGAACAAGAGACACGAGGGTTTATACTCGTTCGGGCCACCGTTGCGGTGTAATACCCTACTCTAGTGTGGTGTGGTGGATTGCCTCGTGGGCTGAGGATGAATCAGTACAATGGATGAACAACCTCTTGAGGAGAGGTGTTCTTACGCTCGATGAGATGGTGTGTTTGAGGATGGTCTGAATATCATCTCCCCTTTGCTATGGTGGTGGCTAGCCCTATTTTATAGTGGCCCTGGTCCTCTTCCCAAATGTTAGGCGGGGAGGGATCCCACAACGGCCTGTTTTGAAGGGAGACAACTAGTACAAGTTATCCTGACAAAAGGTGGTCCTTGCCTGCCAAAAGCTCTGGTGGTGATGCCAACGTGGGCTCCGTGGTGACCTCCATCCCGCCATCCTGTTGGTCTTGGTGTTGTTGCACCGATATGAAAACCTTTGCCCGACACCTCGGGACTCATTACTTGCGCCTGCTTCTTTAGCACCAAAGAGGAAACTGGCACTCTGCGCCCGCTTGCGCCCGCATGGCTTCGGTCGTCATGGCTCACGTCACGTGAACCTCGCGAGGTGCCCCTTGCATAGATATATCCGCTATTCGGGAGTCAGCCTAGTGAGGCTGCCCCTGGGGAGGTCTTGGTGTCATCCGCCTCGCGAGGCTTGGCCCCTCGCGAGGGTCTTGAGTGGTTGCTGATGAAGATGGGTCATACCAGGATGTTGATGGAGCCACGCCCTGGGCCACAGGCATGCAAGTTTGGGTACCCCCGTTCCCAGGACGCCGACACTATCATTCGCATGGTGAAACACCCAACAAGTGTTATCATCATTCTTGACATAAGAAAGGACAAGGTGTGGCATGGTATAAAAGCATATGATGCGACTACAACCAAAGACATTAGGCTCAATCAAACAAGCAAGCTTCACAAGTAAGATGCCCAAGTCTCCAAGATAGATAAGCATAGCATGGGCGCACTCACTATAATGGCATATGAGAGGTGCAACTAGTCGAGACAAGAGACAATGATCAAGATATATCATGTGAGAGGCATGAATATATATGTCATCAACCCAAAAGGAGAGTAAGGATGGAACATGGGTGATGCGACAAAGCAAGCAATCATAGTGATCAAGTAGGGCAAGCTAGTAGTGCGAAGATGCAACATACTATAAGGAATCATGGCAATCATGTCGTGTGTGCAAATAGTGAGCATATATGATGCACATGACATATCACAAGCATGAAAACAAGATATGAGAAATGTATCATCATTGTATTGGCAAGAGGTCATATGGAAATAGCAATGGAACATCTTGTCTCGCTCAACACAAGAGTCAACAATAGCATGAGGCACATGGTAAACATGGCAATAGCAACAAGGATGTCTCCCAAGCATGCAAATACACATATGAGTAGTACAACGGTGAATCATGGGTAGATGCAAGCAAGGATCACAATTACATGACAAAGGCATCGAAGCAAGCATAACATGCAAAGTGAACATGGTAAAATGGGAACAATGTGACACGTGATATATACACCATAGCCTTGTGAGAGCGAAGTAAAAGGAATGCGCGAAGTCGGTGTGCGAAGAGAACGGTGGTAAGGATAGTTCACGGGATCCCAAGTCATCTTTTCTCTCAAGAGCTCGTTTCGTCAACTCTTGGGATTGATAGGTTGACGAGTATATGTGAGTACCTACACAAAACAAAGGTAAAGGAAAAATTGTGTGTGCGTGGTATATGTACCCATCATCCATTATGATGCGCACGTGCATGTGTTGGTTAGCACAAAATAGCCAATGCTCAAATAAATGAGATGCGTGATATAGAAACATGTCATCCATCATGATAGGTTTGTTATTATGTATAGCATAATGGAGACTCAAATTGTGTAATGCATCACGAGAACTATGTAGAGCATTGTTATTCATGGTATGCATATGGTGCACACAATTATGGGAATCTTACAAAGTATGGAATGCATCAAAATCTCCTAATATGTATGAGGAAACTATGGGGGTCTCCTCATGAGCATTAGTGGAAACATCACATGGAGAGTATTGACAACATCCGAAACAAAGCATATTTGGTTCTATCTGATCATGGCATTGTATAGTAGATGAATTGCGCAAATCATGTGAAGGAAGCATGGCAATATCATCACAAGAGAAACAAAAGCCAATGACCATCATCTCGTCATCTATACCATAAGTGCAAATGGGATTTATTTTAATGGGGCATGCATAGTTACTATGTTGAGATTGAAATGATGCAATATGGGAGATCTCACTCATATCATATGACAAGTTTAATGGATTGTCAAACATAATGTGACCAATAGAATTTTCACATGATATCCTATGGAGCATAGCATCACAACTAGGCAATTCAACATGCTTGTCATCATATTCATCATAAATTGGTGGCATATCGAAACATGACATAGTATGCGATGAATCCATAAGGTGATCATCATCATGCAAGAAATCATTTGTAAGATAGTCCACTAGTGGGACAAGAGAAGCGCCATCACCTATGTTACCTTTGGAGCATCGTTCATGTGTTGTAGATGAGATGTCGAAGACCAAGTCGTGGTCATCTTCATCTTGATCGAACCATGTGGGGGGGTGCATCATTGTCCACCATGGCCATCGTCACCTCCATTGGAGGTATGGACTCGTTGAGTATAGGCATGTCGTCATGTAGGAGACCTAGCACCAAAGAAGAAAAGAACCTAGGAGTAGAGGTTAAGTCATTAGAAATCATAATGGCCTCACATGCCCTAGCAACTAGCTCACTCACTAAGTGTTGTGGCTCACTCACTCCCGTTAAGATGCTCTCACTCGTATGGTTGGTGGGGTCACTCAAATGGCTCTCAACCTCACATAGGGTGTGTGACATGATCTCATGTGCGGGGCTAGTGGTGGTCACACTCACCCTCTCATAGTAAATGCACTCAATGTTACATATGGTGGAGTCACTCATATCACTCATGGTGGGTGATACAGGGCTAACCCGGTGTAGGCCGATCTTTCACGATTGGAATGGATTCCCTCGAAGAACACAAAGAACACGGGGATTAACGGGGAGAAATCACAAGGGGAAACACTCAAGAACAAGTCCAATCACACGTCCACTCGCCAATCAAACACACAAGATCCACAAGGTACATGAAAAAAAAGGTAAAGATAAAAGGTAGAGTTCATCCCAAATCCAAAGGAGATGGGGGCTTGATGATCAAGATAGGTGCTTCCCCGAAGGGGTCTTGATATCCCCTGGGATCTTCTCCGAGGAGGTCTTGGCCTCCAATGGAGTAGTCTCTCTGTCTCGAGAGGAGAAGGTAGGAGCAAAGCTCACATACAAACGAGTTATCACTTTGCTAACGCTAACTAGGAGGAGGGGGAGGAATATATATAGTCTTAGCCATGAAGGGGTGAGTGGGAGAGGATACATGGGCCTCTGGCCCAACTCTGCGCGCAGGCAGGCGCTGGATGTCCGGGCTGGGGGGCGAATGTCTGGCCGTTCGCGGGAGGCCGGAAGTCCGGGGCACGGGCCGGATGTCCTGCCCGGAACAGGACATTCCAGTCTTCTCTGGATAGTCGTTGCATGATTTCCGAGATTGGCCGCCGGATGTCCGGGCATTGCTGAGGCGCCAGATGTCCGGCCGCTGATGCAGCTGGCTGTCTGTTGGGGCAGCTCCTACGCGGCTGCCCAGGTATTGGATGTCCGGCCTGTGGCCCGGATGTCCAGCCGCTGTAGCTTCAGCAGCACCGTCTTCTTTTGTCGTCGCTTCCAGGTTTCCCTCGCAGATGGTGTAGTTGTTCCTTGGTGCTTGCACTCCTCCTCTACATCCGTGAAGCTCCAACAATACCTATGCATGCACATGGAAGAAGTGTCAAGCAGTATACCATCCTCGAAGGGGTCAAGTTAGCACGTGTAAAGGAGATGATTCACCTTTGTGTATGTGAAGTAGATGCTGCACGTGTCACTCGCCGAACGGTCTCTTGACATGGTGATGTCCATAGGATGCTCCCCATCATCTCCCCCCTTGGGAAAGATCCGACCCCGGATCGAAAACCAAATCACCATGGGAAAGATATGGCTTCGCCGTGTAGAAGTGGACGTTCACCAAGTACTCATCATCTTCAAGATCGCAATGGGCACTCTCCAATGTTGCACCGTCTAGTGATTCCTTCAAAAGGAGTAAGGACAACAAACACTTGGAAAAACAAATGTGGTTAGCGTTAGTGCAAAACCAAGCATTCAAGAGGTGATTCATCAAACAAGTGTTGTCATCATGCATAGCATAAGGTGTGACAAAGGATTGTGACATGGTATGTAAGCATATCAACTGAGTACAAGGAAAGATATCATGGAGATAAGTAGGCAATTGTGAGGTAGTGATGCAAATATGTGTGTCAAGAGAATAAGCATCTACCTCGAGGTCATAGCAAGCATTCACAAATTGCTCAATGAAAGGTCTATGGTAGGCATATGAATCATTCACAACACCAAATAAAAAGAAGTGTCTAAACACATGGGTCAAGTGCAAGACAACCAAGCATAACGTTCATAGGGTGTAGTGAAGATAGTATGGTACTCAACACAATGGAAAGAGCAATTTTTCATCATGTGTGAGTCAATCAAGTCAATCATGTGACAAGCAATTATACATGGCATATGTGAAAAAATGATATTGTTGCAACCAAGCATATGATACGAGCAAATAATCCAAGAATTGGATGCAACACACAAGGCATATATATCATGATGCATGGGACAGTGAAAATCATAAGTCAAAGCAAGATCTCTAACATGTGTGCAAGCAAGTGGTCTAAGAAGACCAACAAGTCTCATGGTGCAAGCAACATAAATAGTATGATCCACAATATCCATGCTCAAGACAGATGTCACTTTGAAGGCATGTCCTTGTGCGTCCTGCACGATGCCGAAGCGCAAGCAAAAGCGGTGTAGAAGCGAGTTGTCATAGAATGTATGGGGCTCACTCTCAAGAGCTCAAATGGTCAACTCACGTGAAGTGGAAGTCGACACAAAGTCCAAGTATCCTACACATGCACACAACAAAACAAAGAACGTATGCGCATGGTAGATAAACACATCATCCAACATGATTGGTCTTTTCTCTTGCACACAACCATTAGAAGCACAAGTGCGTGAATAATATGATGCAACAATGGCAATATTCATGGCACTAGGTATATGGTGCAAAGAGGTAAGACAAGCATGCTTCACAAGAAATATGTCAAAATCTCCAAATATATGTGAGAATGCTATGGGGGCAATCTCATTAGCAAGAGTATAATCATTGTTGCATTCAATACATGGCAAATCGTCTAACATGAGAGATGCAACACATGGAGATATATGACCAGAAGCAATAGAAATCATGTGCAAAGGATGTAGATGGTTGTCATCAACCACATGAAATGAGCAAGTATGAACCATTGGTGATGCAACATAAGCAAGCATAGTAATCAAGTCATGCAAGCTAGTATTGCAAAGATGCAACATACTAGAGGAAATCATGGAAATCATGTCATGTGAGAAAACAATAGGCATAGGCAATGCACATGACATATCACAAGCATGAACACAAAGCAAGATCATAGTATAATCATATGCATGGGTCACAAAGCAAACATGGCAATAACAAGTGATATCTCCACCAAGCTTGCAAATACACATACAAGTACTAGAATCAATCATCATGTGTAATGCAAATCATGGGTCACAAATGCATGGAAAAGGCATAGGAATGGGCATATTGTAACGCCCACGATATGGCTATAGCTCCCACATGTCGAGGCACGACTTAGAGGCATAACCGCATAGTGGTTTTGTTGCAAGAAGGGTCATCTTCACAACATCCCATGTAATGAACAAGGAAGGGATAAATAGAGTTGGCTGACACTCGCCACGTCACACAATATTCAAATAAGTGCATACATCATCAGAGTACACTCATAGACCGACTACGGACAACCAAATGAAAAGAAGATAACCCAGCTGCTAGATCCCCGATCGTCCTAACTCGGCACCACTACTGATCATCAGGAAACAAAACATAGCAACGACCAAGGTCCTCGTCGAGGTACCACTTGAGTTCGGTAGCATCACCTGCACTGGTATCATCGACACCTGCAACTGTTATGGAAGTATCCGTGAGTCACGAGGACTCAGCAATCTTGCACCCGCGAGATCAAGACTATTTAAGCTTTTGGTAGGATAAGGTAATGAGGTGGAGTTGCAACAAGTGCTAAGAAAATATGGTGGCTAACATACGCAAATAAGAGTAAGATGAGAAGCTACGCAACGGTCGTGAAGCTATAAGTGATCAAGAAGTGATCCTGAAACTACTTACGTTCAAACATAGCACAAGACCGTGTTCACTTCCCGGACTCCGCCGAAAAGAGACCATCACGGCTACACGTGCGGTTGATTCATTTTAATTAAGTCAAGTGTCAAGTTCTCTACAACCGGATATTAACAAATCCCATCTGACACATAACCGCGGGCACGGCTCCCAAAAGTTTATACCCTGCAGGGGTGTCCCAACTTAGCCCATCACAAGCTCTCACGATCAACGAAGGATATTCCTTCTCCTAGAAACACCCGATCAGTCTCGGAATCCCGGTTACAAGACATTTCAACAATGGTAAAACAAGACCAGCAAGACCACCCGACTGTGCCGTCAAAAACCGTCAGGAGCTGCACATATCTCGTTCTCAAAGCACACCGGATATGTCAAGCTATGAGTAAAACCAACCCTCAAGTTTCCTAGAGGTGGCCCCGTAGGCTGCCCAGTTCGGACCAACACTCGAAGGAGCACTGGCCCGGGGGGTGTTAAAATAAAGATGACCCTCGGGTCTGCAGAACCCAAGGGAAAGTTATAGGTTGTTAGGCAAATGTAAAACCAAGGTTGGGCCTTGCTGGAGGAGTTTTATTCAAAGCGAAATGTCCAGGGGGTCCCATAACCCCAACCGCGTAAGGAACGCAAAATGAAGGAACATGACACCGGTAGATGGTAACTAGCGCGGCAAGAGTGGAACAAAATAGCGGCAAGAGTGGAACAAAACACAAGCAACATGATGCAAGACATGGCATGACATGCAAAGTATGATGTGCAATGCATATGGGTACCCCGGAAGGGAAAAGATGATCAAGGCATCAACTTGTCAAAAAAAATTATACGGCTGGAAATATGAGGTGATTTCGGTCGAAATTGATATAAGGATCGCCGGAAACGGATGCACGGTTTGCAAATTACAAGAAAAACTAGAATGATGCAAATCTGCGATTAACGGCATCATAGCACTTAGAATGCAACAAGAAACTATGCTACAACACTCCAACATAGCAAAAAAGCACATAACCATAAAGTACACATGAAACTCTACAAATCATGAACACTAGGCTCCTGCTAGTTCTCACTAGAACAAGCTCAAAATAGCATGGAAAAAATGCAAATGATATCAGCTTCACAGACTTAGAGCAAATACTAAGCATGGCAAAACAACATCATATAGCAATGTTTAGAGCAAGCAAACAACATGCTACAGGAACATATCACGACAAACAAAGGCATGACATGCTAGTACTAAAGACATAGATCAAAACTCCCTTAATGAACTTTAACCAAAGAGGCATGGAAAATGATGTGGCACCCATGCAAACATGGCAAGTTATATTAACAGTTTCATACTTGGAAGAAAAACAGAGCATGGCAGGAACAGATTCATGATAGCAACTTTCCAATCTCAATTCACTCACCACAAGGCATTTCATGGCATGAAAAGATAAACACAATGAATTACACATATTCAAGAAGCTAAGAATGGCAAGAGCAAGCATATAGGGTACATGCATCACTAGCAACAACCATGGCAAAGTTGAATAACATGTTAACAATCTGCCAGGAACTATATTTAGCGAAAGTAGAGCAAGGAAATGACATGCTAGAGTACTCAATAATTGCAACCAGAGGCATGAATGGATAGAGCAATACCACACTACAAAACAGGTTCACTAAACTATCTAAAAATGTGCATGCATTGCATGGCAGCAACAAGTTTACATGGCATCAAATGTAATAGGAAAAGGACTTAGCAAAATCACGAAGTATTTGAAACCAGCAACATTATGAAGCCTACTTTGCATGTTTTTTCTAGTCACCACATAGCTCACAAAAATACAAGGATTGCACCACTGTAAGATGGCATGAAGGAGCTCATAAAACATGTATACATCATCCCCATAGCATGCACACACTAAATGCAACGAAAATGAGAAATCATCAAGTTCTGTTAAATTCCAGCAGACAACATCATATAGCACTTTTGCAACGATGATAATGGCATCCATATGGACAGTAACATGCATGCAAATGAGACTAACATGAAGAGCATTACGACACTAACATTTTGATATATCATATGCACGAATCGGAGTAACGAGCACAAAGATATAGCATGTTGAACAGGGCATAAAAATATCACATGGATAAGGACTTGGGCGATTTTTTACACTCGGATCTGGATCTCAGGTTTCGGTGGCACGGATAACGAGGACGACCGGAGCTTCACCGGATGTTTGTCGGAGATGGACGGAGACTGCGGGGAAGAGGACTCCGGCGAGGGGGCTAGTGGGATCCGGGCGGCGCGAGGGCGGCACCGACCGGAGGCGGCGACGAATGGCGAAGGCGGTGTCGGAACCGAGTCGTCGCAGCGCAGCGCGGTGGAAGTTGGCGACGCCCGCGAGGAGCAGCGTGCGGTGGCGCTGACGGCGGCGGTGGGCGGAGAAGGGCGCAGGTGAGCGCTCGGGCGGCGCGGGGGCCGCGCAGGCCGGCTGCGGCGGCGGCTCTGGGCTGCCACGTGGCGCAATGCTAGTGGTTGAGGGCGGCGGTGGAGGCTTGTCCGGTGAGGTTGGACGTGTCCGACGGCGAAGAGGGGATAACTGCTAGGGTTTCATCCGGGATTTTCTGGGGAGGCATATATTTATAGGTAGAGGGAGCTAGGAGTGTCCAAACAAGGTGTGGTTTTCGCCCACACGATCGTGATCCAACGACGGAGAGCATGGATGGGGTTTAGATGGGTTAGTGGGATGTTTTGGAGTGGTGTTGGTCTGCAACACAAGAGGGGCTTTTGCGGTTACCCGGTTTACCGTTGGGGCATCAAACAACCTCCAACTGGAACAAAATTTGACAGGCGGCCTACCGGTGATGTACCAAGGCCACTCGACAAATCTCGACCCATTCCGAGAACGTTTTTCTCCCACTCATGAAATGAGATTAGAGGGGTGCAACGGGGCATGAGAGAGTGTCGGATTGCGAAACGGACAACGGGAAAAATGACCGGATGCATGAGACGAACACGAATGCAAATGAGATGCACATGATGACAGGAGATGAAATGCATGACATGGACAAAATGCAAAATGAAGACAAAAACCCAACCACGAAGGGAATATCATATCGCATAGCCGGAAATGACAAGAGTTGGAGTTACAAATCTGGAAAGTTACATCTAGGGTGTTACAACACTCCACCACTACAAGAGGATCTCGTCCCGATATTAGGACTTTGAGAAATCCGGATATTCGGAACGGAGGTGATCCTTGCATTCCCAGGTGGCTTCTCGGTCGGAATGGTGTGATCACTTCACTTTCAGGAATTTGATTAACTTGTTGCAAGTCTTGCGCTCGGTTTCTTCAAGAATAGAAACGGGATGCTCATGATGAGACAAATCTTCTTGGAGGTCAACCTCGTCGAAGTTGATAGTGCGCTCGGGGGTCTTGAAGCACTTGCGAAGCTGTGACACGTGAAACACATCATGCACATTTGCGAAGTTGGATAGAAGTTCAAGTTGATAGGTGAGGTTGCCTCTTTTGCCAATGATCTTGAAAGGACCCACGTATCTAGGGTGATTCGGAGCATCCTATGTACATCACCATGTCAAGAGCCCCTTTGGCAAGTGACTCGTGCGACATCTACTTCACCTACACAAAGGTGAATCATCTCCTTTTCATGTGCTCACTTGACCCTTTCGAGGATGGTACACTACTTGACTCTTCTCCCGTGTGCATGCATAGGTATTGTCGGAGCTTCACGGATGTCGAGGAGGAGTGCAAGCACCAAGGAACGACTACACCATCTGCCAGGGAAGTGTGGAAGAGAAGACGGAAGAAAGGATAAGAAGTCGGAGTGGTGCTGAAGTCAGGCCGGACGTCCGGATCATCCGGGCTCAGCCGGATCATCTGGCTCCCCACGGGATCTTCCGGGTAATCCCACAACCTCGGCAACCGAACCTTGCAGAATCTCCTTGACGGAGCCGGATCATCCGGACGAGGTCCCGGATCATCCGAACCCCCATCCGGATCATCTGGCCTATGCCTGTGCGCATGACTCGGGCCAAGGCCCATGTACCCATTCCGCCCCCTCACTTACCCCTTCATGGCCTAGACTATAAATAGACCTCCTCCTCCCCATTTTTAGGGTTAGCAAAGTAGTATCTCATTAGAGATAGAGCTTTTCTCATCCATTACGGATCTACTCCATCAAGAGAGAGACCGCGTGCCTCTTCGGAGAAGATCCACCTTGGATTCAAGACCTCCTCACAGAGAAGACCTCAAGACCTCCTCTTGGAGATGAACTCTACTTTATATCTTTCCCTTTGTTATTCTTGTACCTTCGTGGATCTTGTGTGGATTTTAGTCTAGTGGATGTGTGATTGGACTTGTTCTTGAGTGTTTCCCCTTGTGATTTCTCTCCTTTCTTCCCCGTGTTCTTCGAGGGAATCCACTCCCACTAGGGTTCTACCCTACATCATCTTAGTATCATCAGCCATGTTTATCACAAATTTGGAGCCCCTCCCATTTTCTAACCTTCTTTTGCTTGATTTCATCCTAAATTTCGAAAATCCCCACAAAAAATAGCCCCGAATTTTTTGTGATTTGTTGGTTTGATGATGTTTTGTTGATTTTGATCCATGGATTTGCTTGGTTTCAAGTGGATCTAGCGCATCCCCAAGTTTCCCCACTTTCCATCCACAAAATCTCCGCAATTTTTGCCCTGAAAATCATCCATTTTCGGCCAAAAATTCGTTCCCGAGAGGAAATCCCGAGTAGTTTGACCTGCCGGATCATCCGAAAGTGCTCCCGAATCATCCGGATCTACCCAGATCAGCTGGACCATCTCCCGGATGTCCGGACGCCCCACACGACAGAAATCCAGTTGACCAACCCGGATCATTCGGACCTACTCCTGGATGTCCGAGTAACCCTGAAACTGACACGGACAGATTCTTGTTTCGGCCATTACTAATTCATCCGGAGTCCATTTTTTACGTTCTTTAGCTCGTTTTGAAGCTCTTGACATCCACCTTCCCACAAAAATACCACCACCACCATTTGATTCCATCAAATTTTCGGAACTTTGGCATCTTTGCCTAGGGCACCACTATTTCATCCGCATTACCACCACCGACTTCCGCAACCTAACCCATTTTGATCTGCATTGCATATGTGGTTGCTTGGGTAGTGACTGAGTCTCCTAAGGTCTTTCGGCTACTTAGGGACAGTTGCTTCTTCATCAACCACCAACACCATTTCCGCATAGGCTTGCCCATCATACATTTCTGCCACCCCAACTTAACCCAATTTTGTTGGTGTTGTGAGTTGTGTCTCCTAAGGTATTTCAACTACTTAGGGACCGTTCTTCCGACTCCGACACCATGTATAGCCCATCATACCCTTCCACCACCTTAACCCCTATTGGCCGGGTTTCTACCAATACCTCCGCAAAACCACCACCGCATTCCTGCTACCACCATTTGACATTTTCCTTTGGAGATTTTGAGTTCACGGTTTTCCGTTTTCTAAGGTGTTTCGACTAATTAGGGACGGTTCTACATCAAGAGCACCTCCACTCATCATCGCCAAGGACGGTAACCTCGACGACACCATTGTATATTCCCCTTGCAATTGCATTGATAACCCCTCGCCCATTTTGCGTTCCTTGCCTATCGAGACTAGCCATTTGAGTATTGCCGGGCCACACTACTTGTGCACATTAGTGATCTACACAATCCATTGCATACATACCATATCATATTGGTATCATATCATCCCTTGTGTCACAAGATTGTTCCCGCATATACACAATTGCTATCTTGGTTTGTGTATTTCGCATTGTGGCCATATCAAAAAAAAGAATAACGCTTTTAAGCAAAGCAAAAGAGAAAGAGCAAAGAAGCTTGTAAGCAATAGCCATAGCATCATACCACATTGCATAAGATTGTCATATCCGATCATCTTGGATCATCTTGAGAAACACCGGGAACCATACATACATAGCATACTTGGGATAGAAAGTTGATATATCTTTGCATCTTATAGGTTGTGCACAAGTGTCGTATCCGCCTATTGAGCAATCGTGCTAGAGTCTCTCCTGAGTTGTGCAACACGAGCGTTTCTTGTGGATTCTACATTTGAGCTCATTCCTTGGTTGCACGACCTCATTTATCTATCCGTGTGCACGACCTCATTTATCTATCCGCGTGTGCGTTTTCGTGTGCCATATATTGCTATTGGTCTATTTGTTTTACTTGCGAATTTCTGAATCTCTTTCAACATTATTGACTCTTGCTAACATTTGCATCAAATTTTTGTGCCACTATCCTCACCAAGCCACTCCTTAAGCTTTACTTGATAGGTGTGAGTGAACAAGTCCGGTACCAATTCCACTATTCTTTCATTTCACATTGAGTGAAACGTGATACATCCTCAACTTTGGGAAAAGGTAACTTGGTATTGTTTATCTCATTTCCTACTCACCTCTACTCGAGTCTTGTGATGGATAGGCAAGGCATTTAACCTCCTTCGGTCTACAATAACGACGAGTTCGATGCCATGAACAACAACTTCGATGCCAAGATGGATGCTCAAATGGAGGAGATCAAAGCCCTCATCAAGTCCTACAAGCGATATTCCCCATCTTTGAGGAAACACTCACGTGCACATCCTTATGAGCTACCATCTCCGGCAAGATCACATCGGCATCGACACCACCACCGACAATAATGTGAATATCAATAGCTCAACACCAACAACCGCTCAATGACTTCACCATCTCCCTTGGCATCTTCGCCAAGCGACTTCAAGGCATCTTCACCTACGGACATACAACATCTTCGCAACAAGCACCCCAAGACTACGCTCAAGAGAAGCTTCCCAAGCTCAAGTCTGCGACATCCACGAGCTACTACGACTTCGACACCGACCACAAGATTACTTTCTATGGGACTCAAGAACACGAGGAGTATCTCAAGTGGGAGCGCTTGATGGATGACTACCTCAAGCTACATCAAGTTCGTCCCGAAGATCAAGTGAAGTGCACCACAAGAAACTTCCCTGACTACGCGTCGACATGGTGTCTTCACACACCTTCGGAGAGCTACGACATGAGTTGGCCCAAGACGAAGAAAGCTATGCAGCGAGAGTTCATGCCTCCAACCTACACGAAACAACTTCTACGCCAATTGGAGAACACCATCCAAGGATCCAAGTCCATCGACACGTACTTTGAGGAGATGAAGAATGCCTTGTGACGAGCCGGCGTGGACGACCCCATTTCGATTAAGTTCTACTTCATGATGGGATTGAACAAAGACATCTCCAAGACTATCTTCCTCGAGAACTACAAGTCCCTCGACGACAACTACATTGGTGCTCTCAAGGTGGAACAAGAACTTATGAAGGCCAAGGCTTCCCCACCACAAGCACACTTCTCCAAGAACAAGCTCCAAGAAAGCGAGCATGGGGATAGTACCACCAAGATGTCCAAGCACGACGAGCTCCAAGGCGATGCTCCCAAGTTCGACTTCAACAACATCCCTCTTTGCGGCATTGATGATGCCGAGTCTACTTCGACTCTTTTTCAATATGCTGCGGCGACGACTATGACTACGGAGCCATTTGAGGACCAAGCTTTGAAGGCGAACAACATGGTGACGAGCAAGGATGATGCTTCCATCCTCGGAGGCGAGAGTGATGATGTGCCATCTTCGGCCTTCATCCACGGCGACGATGACGAGATGGTTGAGGATGGGATTTTCCCTTCGACCACGGTGATGTATGATTACCTGAGTGCCTTGTGCCACCATATTGAGAGTGAGAGTGACTTCACCACTAGCCCCATATATGATGTGTTGCCCCAATTCCCATGTAAGGAGAGCCACAACCCCCACCACTTGAGTGAGATGAGTGACTCCACCATATGTGAGATTGAGTGCACCTATTTTGAGGGAGTGAGTGAACCACCACATAGAGAGAGTGAGGTAGTTGATATGGCATGTGAGGCCACTTCTATTTCTAACAACTTAACCTCTACCTCTATTGTATCTTCCCATTTGGTGCTAGGTCCCATAGATGATGACGCGTCGATTCGCGATGATTATGTCCTTCCTTTGGACAAGACGATGGCCATGGTGGAATATGATGCACCCCCCACATGGTTCAATCAAGATGATGATATTGACCACCATTTGGTCTTCCTCACCTCACCTACACCACTTGAGTGGAATGACAATAGTAACATAGGTGAAGGTGATGCTCTAGTCCCACTAGTGGACATTCTTGACATTGATTGCTTACATGATGTTTATCAACCTATTACCATGCTTCATGCTAGTCCGACTTCCCCATGCAATGATTTACCCATTTATGATGAGTTCGATGATTTCCATGTGGAGTCTATTAGTTGTGATGCCATGTTGAATAGGATTTCTTGTGACAATTATTTATGTCACATCATGTTTGCCAATCCGCTTGACTTGTCATATGCTATGCATGAGATCAATCATATGTCAAATTTGCAATCTCTTCATAGTGAGTATGCATATGCTATTAAAATAAACCCAATTTGTACATATGGCATAGATGACAAGCCCATGGTTATTGGCATTTGTTTTTCTTGTGATGATATTGATATGCTCCCTTTGCATCATTTATCTCATATGTCATGCCATGACCACCTAGCTTCGGATATGCATTGTTTTGGATGTTGTCCATTTTCTCCATATGATGTTTCCAATATTGCTCATGAGGAGACCCCCATAGTTTCCTCATACATTTTAGGAGATTTTGATTCATCCCATTCATTGCATGATCCCAATACTTGTGTGCACCATATGCTTTCCATGAATAACCACGCTATTGTTGGGCCACATACTTGCATGCTCAATTTGTGTCCCCATCGTGTTATACACAATAACTATTCTTTCATGATGGATGACATGTTCGTATACCATGCATCAAATTTCTTTGAGCGATGCTTATCTTATACTAACTCTCACGTGCACATACACATCATGATGGATGATGTGTACATTTACCACACACACAATTTCTTTGGCTTCTGTCTCTTTTGTGTAGGTACCCACGAATACTTGTCAACCTCACAATCCCATGAGTTGACAAAACAAGCTCTAGAGAGCAATGATGACTTGGCATCCCATGGATTGTCTTTCCCACCGCTCTCTTCGTGCATTTATTATACATGTCCCTCACATGGTTATGGATTATTGGCCAATACATATTCTATGTCCATCTTGCCATGTTCACTTTGCATGATATGCCCATTCCTATGCCTTTGCCATGCATTTGTGACCCATGCTTTGCATTACACATGACTATTGATTCCCATACTTGTATGTGTATTTGCAAGCTTGGTGGAGATATTACTTGTTATTTCCATGTTCCATCTATGACCCATTCCTATGATGATATTATGATCTTGCTTTGTGCTCGTGCTTGCGATTTGTCATGTGCATTGCCTTTGCCTATTATTTGCTCACATGACATGATTGCCATGATTTCCTCTAGTGTGTTGCAGCTTCGCTCCACTAGTTTACATGCCTTGATTACTATGCTTGCTTATGTTGCATCACCAATGATTCATACTTGCTCATTTCATGCGGTTGATGACAACCATCTACATGCTTTGCACATGATTATTATTGCTTCTTGTCATATATCTCCATATGTTGCCTCTCTCATGCTAGATGATTTGCCATGTATTGAGTGCAATTATGCCTTTAGTCTTGATAATGAGTTTGCCCCATACTATTCTCAGATATATTTGGAAATTTTGACATAATTCTTGTGAAGCATGCTTGTCTTACATCTTTGCACCATATAACTAGTGCCATGATTATATCCATTATTGCATCATATTATTCATGCACTTGTGCTTATAATGGTTATGTGCAAGAGAAGAGAACCATCATGATGGATGATGTGTTTATCTACAATGCGCATAATTTCTTTGTTTTGTGCATGTGTAGGATACTTGGACATCGTGTCAACTTCCACTTCACATGAGTTGACTATTCGAGCTCTTGAGAGCAAACCACCTTCTACCATGATGATTCTACATCGCACTTGCTTGTGCTTCGGCATTGTGAAGAACGCACAAGGACACGCCTTCAAGGTGACATCTTTCTTGAACATGGATATTGCAGATCATACTACTTGTGCTGCTTGCACCCTGAGACTTATTGTTCATCTTGGACCACTTGATTGCACACATGTTAGAGATCTTTCTTCGACTTGTCATTTTCACCATTCCATTCATCATGATATATATGCCTTGTGTGTTGCATCCAATTCTTGGACTATTTGCTCCTATCATATGCTTGGTTGCAACATTTCTCCACATATGCCATGTCCCATTGCTTGTCACATGCTTGACTTGATTGCCTCACACATTGTAACACCCACAATGCGGCTATATCTCCCACGTGTCGGGGCACGACTTAGAGGCATAGCCGCATGGTAGGCTTTTCGCAAGAGGGGTAATCTTCACACATTCCATGTACTGAATAAGAGAGGGATGAAGAGTTGGCTTACAATCGCCACTTCACACAATACGTAAATAATCCATACATCAACCAAGGTACAAACAAGGTCCGACTATGAAACCAAAATAAAAGAAGACAACCCCAAATGCTAGATCCCTAATCGTCCCAACTGGGCTCCACTACTAATCAACCAGAAACAAAAACAACACAACGAACAAGATGTTCATCGAGCTCCCACTTGAGCTGGGTTGCGTCACCTGCACTGGTATCATCGGCACCTGCAACTGTTTGGAAGTATCTGTGAGCCACGAGGACTCAGCAATCTCACACCCACGAGATCAAGACTATTTAAGCTTATGGGTAGGAAAGGGTAGTGAGGTGGAGCTGCAGCACTAAGCATATATGGTGGCTAACATACGCAAATAAGAGCAAGAAGAGAAATAACGCTACGATCGAGAAGCTAGAAGTGATCAAGAAGTGACCCTGAAAGCTACTTACGTTCAAGCATAATACAAGACCGTGTTCACTTACCGGACTCCGCTGGAAAGAGACCATCACGGCTACACACGCGGTTGATGCATTTTAATTAAGTTAAGTTTCAAGTTCTCTACAACTGGATATTAACAAATTCCCATCTGCCACATAACCGCGGGCACGACTTTTGAAAGTTCAAAACCCTACAGGGGTGTCCCAACTTAGCCCATCACAAGCTCTCACGGTCAATGAAGGATATTCCTTCTCCCGAGAAGATCGGACCAGTCTCGGAATCCCAGTTACAAGACATTTCGACAATGGTAAAACAAGACCAGCAAGACCGCCCGATGCGCCGACATCCCGATAGGAGCTGCACATATCTCGTTCTTAGGGCAACACTGGATGTGATGAGGACATCAATACCATTGTTACACCCACAACCCCTACTGTTACATATACTGGACCAATTACTAGAGCTCGCGCACGCCAATTAAATTACCAGGTACTTTCGTTTCTTGGTAATGATTCTAATGTTCATGAGATTATGATGCTGCCTAAATTGGATACATTTGTTTTGCTTACAAATGAAGGGCCTAGATTGGAGAAGGATGAACATTGGAGCAAGAACACGCATGGAGTTGATGGCATGCGCAAGGGGATCAAGAACGGAGTTACAAGTGATGATTTCAGGACTTTGAAGCCGCCACAAGGAGTGCATGAAGCCTTGGACGAAATATACAGCATGCCACTTCATAATATTCGCCCATAGGCTATTCTAGGTGCTGCGTCACCTTATTAATGGGCCAGGCCCACGTAACTTCGAAATACTTAAGTATAGGCTATTTTTAGAGTCCGTATGTGTGGGGAAACAAGAGTTAGGGTTGGTTTCGGACCCCACCCTCAAGGGCCACGAAATTCCCCCCCCCCTCTTACTCCATATATACAGCCCTTAGGGCGTCGTTTAGACTTTGGGTTTTGTTTAGATTAAAAGTTCGCCATAGCTGCAACTTCGCGTACTTCGTTTGTGTCCAACGACCAGACCAAGACGTCACAGAACCCCACCTTGATCAATAAAGTTTTCATCTTATATTCGCAATATCCCGATTGCAATCTCAGTTTCTTGCTTGTTCTTCGTTTGCTCGCAGGAAATAGACCCTCGTGGTCAGGTTGATCGTGCTCCGGCGTGGTCAATAACCCTCGGCAGTTGGTTTAGCGATTGCTAAGGCGCGACGTCTCGCACGTTCTTAGTCGGATCGTCAAGGTCGACTCCCACAGAAAACGATAGCCACCATCTCATCGAAACATCGGCACACCTTAGCCTCTATCAAGTGGTATCAGATTTCCAGGTTGCTCGGTGAGATTTTACAGTTTTTCGTAGATTAGATCGAGCCTGTTCTTCATACCTACAGTCCACGAAAAAGCCAGAAAAAAAATTAGGGTTGGTTCATCATATCCGAACCAATCTGAGCCTTTGCATATTCTTTTTAGGGTTTTTGCTTTGTTGAATTTGCGATTGCATCGTCGTGTCAAGTTGCTGGTCTTAGAGTCTAGTCTTTTAGAGTTTCGAGTTCTGGTCATAAGTTGTCACGCCGCCGCCGCACCATCATCATCGCCCATCTACCACTTTTGCTTATCCGCCACCGCTCTGAATCCATATCCATATACCACCACCAATCCGTATCCATATACCACCACCAATCTGTATCCATATACCACCACCGCTACCATATACCACCACCGCTGCCATATACCACAACCATATATCCACCACCAATCCGAGTTCTTCTCATATTAGGTTTGTTCTTGAGATCAATCTAAATTCTAATTCGTGTTTCCTTGCCTGCGTAGGTCTCGGAAAAAAAAAGAGTCTGGAGACCCCCGGGCAGTTTTTAGGCCAAAATTTTCACGGGCAAATTTTTTTTTCCTATCCTATTTTTAGGCTTTTCTGAGTCTTTTGCGCCACGTGCCATCATAGTGATTTTTTGTCGCACTTTTTCATCGTCGCTGCCCTGATTTCTAAAAAAAAGTGAAAAAAAATTCCGTGCCCATCCTATCAGTTTGACGAGGGAAGAGTTTTGAGACACTCGCCATTATAGTGATTTTTCGCAAAAAAAAAGAGGAGCGCAAAAAAAAGGAGCGCAAAAAAAAGAGCGAAAAAAAGAGTTCCAGAGTGTGCTTTTCCCTTATTTACGTGCAGCGCCGTGATTTTGTTAGTGTTCTAGGCTCGCGTCTCTAGCACGGTCTAGCCTAGGACCAGCACAGTACCGTCGTTGAGCGTTTATTCAACTTTGCATCTCTGAATTGATTATTGCTGACCCTTTTTGCTACCATACTATAAGCCTTCCCAGCTCCACATACATCTACGTCGTGCGTTTGACTCTCCCTGGCAATCGCTCTATCCAAGCTTTTGAGAGTTTTGACTACAACGGTTGCCGATCACCGCCTGCTGCTGGGTAAGAACTGGTAAGAATTTGAGATTTGCTTGACGGATTTGTGACACCCGCCACCACCACCACTTGTTAGTAGTCTGTAGGATCATATTCTTGTGTGTTTCTATTGCTGCTAACCATGCCAGGTTCACAAGCCGACGAGACTGACTGGGAGAACTTGACGAACAAGGAGCTTCATGATACGTTTCAGCAAATGATGAGTGGACAGGTGCAAGATGTGATAAATAGATTTGAAGAAGCCATGGAGAAGATAGATGTCATGGAGAATACGTTTGAAACAAAGCTCGATAACAAGTTTGCTGAATTGCTTTCGCGTTTTCCACCACAGGCTAAGGTGTCCCGATGTTTCGATGAGATGGTGGCTATCGTTTTCTGTGGGAGTCGACCTTGACGATCCGACTACGAACGTGCGAGACGTCGCGCCTTAGCAATCGCTAAACCAACTGCCGAGGGTTATTGACCACGCCGGAGCACGATCAACCTGACCACGAGGGTTTGTTTCCTGCGAGCAAACGAAGAACAAGCAAGAAACTGAGATTGCAATCGGGATATTGCGAATATAAGATGAAAACTTTATTGATCAAGGTGGGGTTCTGTGACGTCTTGGTCTGGTCGTTGGACACAAACGAAGTACGCGAAGTTGTAGCTATGGCGAACTTTTAATCTAAACAAAACCCAAAGTCTAAATGACGCCCTAAGGGCTGTATATATGGAGTAAGAGGGGGGGAATTTCGTGGCCCTTGAGGGTGGGGTCCGAAACCAACCCTAACTCTTGTTTCCCCACACATACGGACTCTAAAAATAGCCTATACTTAAGTATTTCGAAGTTACATGGGCCTGGCCCATTAATAAGGTGACGCAGCACCTAGAATAGCCTATGGACGAATATTATGAAGTGGCATGCTGTATATTTCGTCCAAGGCTTCATGCACTCCTTATGGCGGCTTCAAAGTCCTGAAATCATCACTTGTAACTCCGTTCTTGATCCCCTTGCGCATGCCATCAACTCCATGCGTGTTCTTGCTCCAATGTTCATCCTTCTCCAAGCTAGGCCCTTCATTTGTAAGCAAAACAAATGTATCCAATTTAGGCAGCATCATAATCTCGTGAACATTAGAATCATTACCAAGAAACTAAAGTACCTGGTAATTTAATTGGCGTGCGCGAGCTCTAGTAATTGGTCCAGTATGTATAGCAGCAGGGGCTGTGGGTGTAACAATTGTATTGATGTCCTCATCATCCTCCCGTTCTTGAAAAGAAGTCGTCCTCGACGGAAGTCCATCTTCCTCACCCAAATAAGGCTTCAAATCTGCAATGTTAAAAGTGGGACTAACCCCAAAATCTGCAGGTAGCTCAAGTTTATATGCATTATCATTTATTTTCTCTAACACCTTAAAGGGACCATCAGCACGTGGCATTAACTTTGATTTGCGCAAATCAGGAAATCTATCCTTACGCAAATGTAACCAAACAAGATCTCCAGGTGCAAACACAACATGTTTTCTACCCTTATCTCCAGCAAGTTTATATTTAGCATTCATGCGCTCAATGTTTTCCTTAGTTAACTCATGCATTTTTAAAATCAATTCAGCACGTTGTTTAGAATCAAAATTAACCTTCTCCGAAGACGGAAGAGGCAACAAATCCATAGGTGCATGAGGTAGGAAACCATACACAACTTCAAAAGGGCACATCTTAGTAGTAGAATGCAAGGAACGATTATAAGCAAATTCAATATGAGGCAAGCATTCCTCCCACATTTTCTTATTATTCTTCAAAACAGCCCTAAGCATAGTAGACAACGTTCTATTGACTACTTCAGTTTGTCCATCAGTTTGGGGGTGACAAGTAGTACTAAAAAGCAGTTTAGTCCCCAACTTAGCCCATAAATATCTCCAAAAGTGGCTAAGAAATTTAGTATCATGATCTGAAACAATAGTATTTGGCACACCATGCAAGCGAATAATTTCACGAAAGAACAAATCAGCAACATTAACAGCATCATCGCTTTTATGACATGGTATAAAGTGTGCCATTTTCGAGAATCTATCCACGACAACAAATATGCTATCCCTCCCCTTCTTTGTTCGAGGTAAACCTAAAACAAAGTCCATAGATATATCCTCCCAAGGAACACTAGGTACAGGCAAAGGCATATATAAACCATGAGGATTGAGTCGTGACTTAGCTTTTTGACATGTAGTGCAGCGAGCAATAAAACGCTCAACATCCCGTCTCATCTTTGGCCAAAAGAAATGTGTAGCAAGTACGTCCTCCGTCTTCTTCACGCCAAAGTGTCCCATTAATCCTCCTCCATGCGCCTCCTGCAACAACAAAAGACGAACGGAGCTAGCTGGAATGCATAGCTTGTTAGCACGAAACACAAATCCATCGTTAACAACAAACTTGTTCCACATTCTTCCTTCTTTACAATTCTGCATTACATCTTTAAAATCAGCATCATGCACATATTGATCTTTGATGGTCTCCAAACCAAATATTTTGAAGTCAAGTTGTGAAAGCATAGTATAGCGACGAGACAATGCATCAGCAATAACATTTTCTTTTCCCTTCTTGTGTTTAATGACATAAGGGAAAGTCTCAATGAATTCAACCCATTTAGCATGTCTACGATTCAGTTTTGCTGGACTTTTAAAATGTTTCAAAGATTCATGATCAGAATGTATAACAAATTCTTTGGGCCATAAATAATGTTGCCATGTTTCTAAAGTCCGAACAAGAGCATATAATTCTTTATCATAAGTAGAATAATTCAGACTAGGCCCACTCAATTTTTCAGAAAAGTATGCAACAGGTTTGCCATCTTGTAATAACACACCTCCTAATCCAATTCCACTAGCATCACATTCAAGCTCAAAAGTCTTATTAAAATCAGGAAGTTGGAGTAAAGGAGCATGTGTCAACTTATCTTTCAATACCGTGAAGGCTTCTTCCTGTGCGGTACCCCAAAGAAAAGGCACATCTTTCTTTGTAAGCTCATTGAGAGGTGCAGCAATGGTGCTGAAATCTCTCACAAAACGCCTATAGAATCCAGCGAGGCCAAGAAAACTCCTCACTTGTGTGACCGTTTTGGGCTGCGGCCAACTCTCAATAGCTTCAATCTTGGCTTTATCAACTTCAATTCCCTGTGGAGTAACAACATAGCCAAGAAAAGATACTCGGTCGGTGCAAAAGGTGCACTTCCCAAGGTTACCAAACAAACGTGCATCACGTAGAGCAATAAAAACAGCACGTAAATGTTCCAAATGTTCTTCCAAAGATCTGCTATAAATCAATATGTCATCAAAGTAAACTACCACAAATCGTCCAATGAAAGCACGTAAAACTTCGTTCATTAATCTCATGAAAGTACTAGGTGCATTAGTTAACCCAAAAGGCATGACTAACCACTCATATAATCCAAACTTAGTTTTAAATGCTGTTTTCCATTCATCTCCCAATTTCATACGAATTTGATGGTAGCAACTACGCAAATCAACTTTGGAGAATATTGTAGAGCCACTCAATTCATCAAGCATATCATCTAGCCTAGGAATAGGATGACGATAACGAATAGTAATATTATTAATGCCTCTACAATCAACACACATACGTGATGTACCATCCTTTTTCGGCACTAGAATAATAGGAACAGCACAAGGACTAAGGGATTCGCGTATATAACCTTTGTCGAGAAGCTCTTGTACTTGACGCATAATCTCCTTCGTCTCCTCTGGATTGGTACGGTATGGTGCACGGTTTGGCAGTGAAGCACCGGGAATTAAGTCAATCTGATGCTCAATCCCTCGAATAGGCGGTAATCCCGGTGGCACATCTTGTGGAAAAACATCAGCGAACTCCCGTAAAATGTTAGTGACAGCAGGAGGCAAAGAGGAAGGCACGTCCTCGAATGAAAATAATGCCTCTTTGCACAGAAAAACATAGCAAACAGATTTGCTGAAATCTAGCTCATCAATATCAGATTTGGTGGCAAATAAACATGCACTTTTCAATTTAATTTCAGAAGCAACACTAGATGGTTTATTATTAGGCTTCATTTGTTGCTCAAATTCTTTTGCCACAATCTGATTTTCACTCTTATTCTTCTCCTGTTTTGCTTTATTAGCTCTATTAATATCATCTTTCAAAATGGAATCAGGAGTCATAGGAAGCAAAGTAACATTTTTATCCTTATGAACAAGAGTATAGTGATTGTTTCTACCATGGTGTACAGAGTTTTTATCAAATTGCCATGGTCTACCAAGTAATAAGGAACATGCTTGCATAGGTACCACATCACAATCAACATAATCAGCATATGTAGAGATACTAAAATGCACACGAACAGTACGTGTTACCTTAACCTTGCCGCTGTTGTTGAACCATTGGATGTAGTAAGGATGTGGATGTGGTCTTGTGGTGAGAGAAAGCTTCTCCACCATCTCCATGCTAGCCAAGTTGTTGCAGCTCCCTCCGTCTATTATGACGCGCACAGAACGTTCCTTCACAACTCCTTGGTATGGAACAAATTGTGCCTCTGATTTTGCTCAGCTTGTGTGACCTGCACACTCAAAACACGTTGAGCAACTAAACATTCATACCTGTCAGCGTCTTCAGGAGCCATGTATTGCGTCTCATGATCAGAATCATCTCCACCATGTTCTTCACGTGTAATAAGAGCCAAAGTCTCCTCATCATAGTCACTAGCGGACTCATATCCACCATCTGCGGTAGCAATCATCACACGCGGAGATTTGCATTCTCTCGCATAATGACCTCCTCCCTTACAACGACGACAAATAATATCACTTGTGTGCCCTGTTGATGCCATGGAAGAAGAACAACTCTGTGCAGGCCCAGCAGGTGCGCTCTTGGCAGATAATGGTGGTTGTGCCTGTTTTCTTGTATCATGACTGGAGGAGGCACCTGATTGAGGTGCTGGTGCAGTTGAAGTAGAAGATGCACACGGTGTCCATGATGAAGGTCGGCCTGCAGAAAAGTTAGATCGCGCCAATGCTTGTCGATCCTGCACTTCACGTTCAGCTTTACAAGCAAGATGGAATAAACGAGTGATATTAGTATACTCCTTATAGTCTAGAATGGTCTAAATCTCTCTATTTAATCCACCCAGAAAACGTGCAAGCATAGCTTCATTCTCCTCAACAATACCACGTCTAATCATGCCAGTTTGTAATTCCTGATAATATTCTTATACAGAATTTTTCCCTTGTCTTAAACGCTGCAATTTTTGAAGCAATTCACGTTGATAATATGGTGGAACCCAACGCGTACGCATAGCAGTTTTCAAAGCAGCCCAAGTAGTTGGAATAGGATATAATCTACAATGTTCAGACCACCATACACATGCAAAACTAGTGAAAGCACAAACAACAGCAACAACCCATCTCTCCTCGGGATATTGTAAACATGTAAAACGTTGTTCAGTTTCTAACTCCCGGTAAGATATATATCAGGAACATATCTACCCTCAAATGGTGGAATATTCAATTTCAGTTTAGGAATATGCACATCATCTCGTACCTGAGGTGGTGGTGCAGGCCTACCATTACGAATATATACCTGAGGTCGACCTGCTGGTGGTGGTGCTGGTGGGTGCATGTAGTTCTGATTTTGATCAACCTCATCCTCATAATCGCCCGCATACTCATCATCCTCCTGGGTACCAGCAGCAGCAGTAGCAGGAGCCAAAGAAGCATCAATAACAGGAACAACAGCACCAGAAGTTTGGCCATCCTCAATAGGAACACGCTTCGCTCATCCATACTTATTCGGAAGGATGTGTTGTTGTTGGTGTTGCAGAGGTGCGATAGGTGCAGCCGGCAGTGGTGGTGGTAAACACGCGAGCAATTCATTAAACTTGCTATCAAGCTTTGTTTCGAACATCTTCTCCATGCCATCTATCTTCTCCATGGCCTCGTCAAATCTGTTTAGCACATCTTGCACCTGTCCACTCATCATTTGCTGAAATTTATCATGTAGCTGTTTGTTCCTTAGGTTCTCCCAATCAGTCTCATCGGCTTGTGATCCCACCATGGTTAGCAGCAAATAGAAACACACAAGAATATGATCCTACAGACTACTAAGAAGTGGTGGTGGTGTATCACAAACCCGTCAAGCAAAACTCAAATTCTTACCAGTTCTTACCCAGCAGCAGCAGTGATCGGCAACCGTTGTAGTCAAAACTCTCAAAGCTTGGATAGAGCGATTACCAGGGAGAGTCAAACGCACGACGTAGATGTATGTGGAGCTGGGAAGGCTTATAATATGGTAGCAAAAAGGGTCAGCAATAATCAATTCAGAGATGCAAAGTTGAATAAACGCTCAACGACGGTACTGTGCTGGTCCTAGGCTAGACCGTGCTAGAGACGCGAGCCTAGAACACTAACAAAATCACGGCGCTGCACGTAAACAAGGAAAAAGCACACTCTGGAATTTTTTTTTCGCTCTTTTTTTTGCTCTCTTTTTTTTTGTGAAAATCACTATAATCGCGAGTGTCTCAAAACTCTTCCTAGGTCAAACTGACAGGATGGGCACGTAATTTTTTTGACCAATTTTTTTTTGTTTTTTCGACTACCCGGACCCAAAAACTAGAAACGGGTCAAAAAAACTTCCTATAATGGCACCTGTCTCAAAATACTCAGAAACACCTAAAAATAGGATAGCCAGAAATTTTTTCGAAAAATGCGTTTTCGAAAAATTTTGGGCCTAAATGGAGGGTGGTTTCCGGACTACCTATGTAGGCAAGTTTGAATGAGGCCGGAACAACAAGCAACAAGTCCGGAAAAATCCTCATGAGCATATATTAGATTTGGTACTATTCTGCCGTAAACACAATTTTAGAGTTATTAAACATGCAAAGTAAAGCCACCATGTTAAACTAGGCATTTTTCTACCACATTTACATATAAAGTTTGTTAAGTTTGGAGCTACGGTTATTTAGTTATGAAAGAAATCATTTTAGCATGGCAATAGGCAAATTTAAACAAAAATCATTTTAAACATTTTGAACATGCATGAAAGTTGGATATTATGAAACTAGATGAAATTCTAGTCATTTTACATATATAAATCATTTTAAACCGATGCACGGTTATTAAGTTATTATATGCATGAACTCTAGGGACTTTTTTTGTAAAAACTGCACTCTCAGGATTATTAGCAAAATTGAACCGCGGGAATAAAACACGATTCGGGCCAAATCTTGGGTGGACTGGGCCTCACAAGAGGGGCACAGCCCACGCGGTGGAGAGGAAGGCTTGGAAGGGGCGGCTGGGCCTTGGTGGAAGCAGAGGTCGGGCCACGGCTGGAGATGGGCCCTGGAGGCCCACGCGGGCGTTCCCTCGTCCTCACATGCAACAACGACGCAGGAGACAGGGTCAATGGTGGCGGCGTGATGCAGGACAATGAAGGCAGGGGGCATGACGACGGGACGACGAGGAGACATGGGACCGATGGGATTGGACGGATCGGGCCACGGGGATCTCAGATCCGGTGAGGGAGATGCCGGCGGCGCTCGGGGAAGCGGAAGCCGGCGAAGTGGAGCTCGTCCATGGCGGCTTCCCTTGGGATGGCGTGATAGAGGCAAAGGAGTCCCGTCTTTCGATGAGATGATGGATATCGCTTTGGTGGCAGTCGACTCGACTTTGACGATCCGACTACGAACGTGCGAGGACGTCGCGCCTTAGCAATCGCTAAACCAACTCCGAGAGGTTATTGACCACGCCGGAGCACGATCAACCTGACCACGAGGGTCTGTTTCCTGCGAGCAAACGAAGAACAAGCAAGAAACTGAGATTGCAATCTGGATATTGCGAATATAAGATGAAAGCTTTATTGATCAAGGTGGGGTTCTGTGACGCCTTTGTCTGGTCGTTGAACACAAACGAAGTACGCGAAGTTGCAGCTATGGCAAACTTTTAATCTAAACAAAACCCGAAGTCTAAACGATGCCCTAAGGGCTGTATATATGGAGGAAGAGGGGGGAATTTCGTGGCCCTTGGTGGAGGGGTCCGAAATCAACCCTACCTCTTGTTTCCCCACACATACGTACTCTAAAAATAGCATATACTTATGTATTTCGAAATTACATGGGCCTGGCCCAATAATAAGGTGACGCAACACCTAAAATAGCCTCGGGACGAAATTTATGAAGTGGCATCTTGTATATTTCGTCCAAGGCTTCATGCACCCATTATGGTGGCTTCAAAGTCCTGAAATCATCACTTGTAACTCCGTTCTTGTTCCCCTTGCACATGCCATCATCTCCATGCTTGTTCTTGCTCCACTGTTCATCCTTCTCCAAGCTAGGCCCTTCATTTGTAAGCAAAACAAATGTATCCAATTTAGGTAGCATCATATTCTCATGAACATTAGAATCATTACCAAGAAACGAAAGTACCTGGTAATTTAGTTGGCGTGCACGAGCTCTAGTAATTGGTCCAGTATGTATAGCAGCAGGGGCTGTGGGTGTAACAATTGTATTGATGTCCTCATCATGGTGGGTGCTGGACTAGTGAAAAAGAGAGGTCGTGAGAGAGAGGAAGAAAAGAGGAAGGAAGAGAGAGAGAGATAGAGAGCGGTGGGACCTGGGGTCCGGCGGAGGCGACAACCTAGTGGTCGCCAGCGGTGCAAGTCCGGCGAGGGGAGGCGCTCGGGGCGGAGGCAACAGCGGGATCGGGCTCCTCCCGATCCAGAGCGAGACAGCGGTGATGTGCGGGCATCTCGGGCCCAGATCGGCTCGGGGCGGGCCGCGGATGGGCCAGGCGGGCCGCGGCGAAGCGGCGCACTGGGAGGAGACGTGGAGGGCGCTGAGTGGTCGAGGAATGGTCAGGTGGCGGCGCCGGCGAGTGGCGGCGCGCCTAGTGGCGGAGGTGGGCTGGCGGCGCCAGATCCGATGGGGAAAACGGCGGTTGGCTGCGGAATTTGAGGAGGGGTAGGTAGGAGGCCAAAATGGCATGTGGAGGGTGTTTAAATAAGGAAGGGGTTTGGGTTTGGGGGGTTTGAGGCCGTTTCTGGACCCACCGATCATAATCAGACGGCCGGGAAAAAAGATAGGGAGTCCAAACAAGAAAACGGAGATGTTTTCGGGATGTTTGGGGATGATTTGGATCCAACGGTGATGACTGTCCGGGTCGGGTTCGGGTAAAGTTTCGGACACGTGCGAGGGGTCGATGCACTGTGCAAAGAGGGGTAAGATGGACCTAGGCTGTGTAGGAGAGGTCTCAAGCTGAGAAGAGAGAGTTGGAAATGCAACCCGGCTAGGTTTTCGGAGACCGAAAACGTCCGACATTTGACCGACTATAATGTCGCTATAGTTATCCTTTGGGGCATCAAACGATCTCCGAATGCAATGAAATTTGAGAGGAGTCCTACTAACAACATAACAACACCGCACACCAACTTTCAACCCATTCTGAGAACATTTTCCGACCACTTATAAAATAATATTTCGGACGTGCCACGGGCGCGTGCAAGTGTGTCTGGACTCAGAACGGACAACAAAGAGAACGAGGAGACCAGGACGGATGCAAGTTTTGAAAACATGATGATGCAATGCACATGATGACATGGCAAGAAGCAACACGCAAGCAAAATACAAGGCAACCACAGCGAATAACTGGAAGACACCTAGCGCATGGTCTCGAGGCATCACAAAACTCCACCACTACGAGAGGATCTCGTCCTGAGATCTAGGATGGCACCGAAGGGAAACGGAATAGGAAGAGAAAAAGGTAAAACTAAGTTGCTTCTTTGACAAATGAGTGAAACCAATGGAACCTTGAGAGGTTGAACAAATTGAAAGAAAGAATACAATGAAGATGAACAAGGTTGAAAACACTCCGTTAGGAAAGAGGAACAAGGAACATTACTAGAACATTCTAGATTGAAAAACATAAGAAAAGTGTCACAAAGGACAAGAAGTACATGCAAGCACTCCGGTTGAAACGAGATGTACAAGGAACGATAAGGATCAATAACGACAACACTCCGGTTGGAAAAGGAAGGTAAAGAATATAAACTTGGCAAAACGAAAGCACTTGGATGAGACTCCGGTTAGAAGAGAAATGATAGCCACAACACTCCGGTTGAAAAGAGATGCAAGACTAGATAAGATGAAAAGAACTTGAGCAAAGGGCACAACACTCCGGTTAAATGGATAAGCATGAAAAGAACACGATCCTCACAATTCGAGATGATGAGTGAAGAGAGCAACATCCCAATACCTTCCGAAGAAAGAATAGAAGATAGATCGTTAGGAAGAAAGAAAGTAGAAGAAAATGATAACTTCTACCACCAATGAATTTGAAGGCATCCCTGCAAAGAAGGTTATAATGGAGTTGTTGGAAAAAAATCAACAACGAAACGAATAAACTTGTAGTGGGCTTATGGAGAACTTCTCAAGATTGAGGCCAAATTCTGCCACTACGGAAACAAAAGATTGGATTGATATCAACAAGGAGACGAGAAGCTTATTTCATCGAGATAGGAAGGAGAAGATTGGATCATTGATAAGCATCAGAATAGCAACATTCCCAATGGAAGGCTTTCGGTGAAATCTAAACCAAAATACTCCAATGAAGATATTGATAGATTGAGAAGAGCTCATGCTCAAAGAAATGGATGGGTTTAACTATCTCATTCTTGACAACTATTGAATCATGAGACGCGAAGGGAAATTGTCAAGAGTGACATAGCACCACCTCAAATGATAAGGTAGAATGAAATGCACTTCGGAATGCAAGATGAAGAATACTTGAACTCCTCAAAACAAGACATGTGTTGAACATCATGTTTATTTTAGAGTAAAGCTTGGCGGATCTTAGCTCCAAGAGAAATCTTGAAGAACAATTGGAGAATGAAAAGAATCCTTGACGAACCACCATGTAGAGCTTCCATGAAGAACTCTGGTAAACAAGGATGATAGAAAGAAAGAGAAGTTGAAAATACAAGGTGAAACCTTGCAATGATTAGATGGATCTTCGTGGTGATATAGTTGAGAGATCTTGGAACTCTGGGAAAAGTATGAAGCACTTGAACCGAGAATTTACTCATCGTGAACAAACTCCGGAAGAAAGAATCCATCATTTGGATGAAGCAAGAATAAGAATTATGTTATGCGTATCCTTCACCAATTTAAATTGATAAACGGATTTTGCATACTAATTATTCTCGTAGAAAGGATTAAGATAGATATAGCGCCAACTTGAAGAGGCCTTCGATGAACCACAGGCAGGATTTGAAAGAATGAATGAGTTGACACGATAACGAAGGAAGAGAAATCTTGAACGAACCAACATAAGAATTGAAAATGAACGAAGAAAAGATAAAGAAACACCTAGGATAAATAGAAAATGAACGAAGATACTTGAGGGAATTTAGATACAATGATAGAGGCAAAGGTGTCCCGTCTTTCGATGAGATGATGGATATCGCTTTGGTGGAAGTCGACTTTGACGATCTGACTATGAACGTGCGAGGACGTCGCGCCTTAGCAATCGCTAAACCAACTCCGAGAGGTTATTGACCATGCCGGAGCACGATCAACCTGACCACGAGGGTCTGTTTCCTGCGAGCAAACGAAGAACAAGCAAGAAACTGAGATTGCAATCTGGATATTGCGAATATAAGATGAAAGCTTTATTGATCAAGGTGGGGTTTTGTGACGCCTTTGTCTGGTCGTTGAACACAAATGAAGTACGCGAAGTTGCAGCTATGGCGAACTTTTAATCTAAACAAAACCCAAAGTCTAAACAATGCCCTAAGGGCTGTATATATGGAGGAAGAGGGGGGAATTTCGTGGCCCTTGGTGGAGGGGTCCGAAATCAACCCTATCTCTTGTTTCCCCACACATACGAACTCTAATAATAGCCTATACTTATGTATTTCGAAATTACATGGGCCTGGCACAATAATAAGGTGACGCAACACCTATAATAACCTCGGGACGAAATTTATGAAGTGGCATCTTGTATATTTCGTCCAAGGTTTCATGCGCCCATTATGGTGGCTTCAAAGTCCTGAAATCATCACTTGTAACTCCGTTCTTGTTCCCCTTGCGCATGCCATCATCTCCATGCTTGTTCTTGCTCCAATGTTCATCCTTCTCCAAGCTAGGCCCTTTATTTGTAAGCAAAACAAATGTATCCAATTTAGGCAGCATCATATTCTCATGAACATTAGAATCATTACCAAGAAACGAAAGTACCTGGTAATTTAGTTGGCGTGCGCGAGCTCTAGTAATTGGTCCAGTATGTATAGCAGTAGGGCCTGTGGGTGTAACAATTGTATTGATGTCGTCATCATCCTCCCCTTCTTGAAATGAAGTCGTCCTCGACGGAAGTTCATCTTCCTCACCCAAATAAGGCTTCAAATTTGCAATGTTAAAAGTGGGACTAACCCCAAAATCTGCAGGCAGCTCAAGTTTATATGCATTATCATTTATTTTCTCTAACACCTTAAAGGGACCATCAGCCCGTGGCATGAGCTTTGATTTGCGCAAATCAGGAAATCTATCCTTACGCAAATGTAACCAAACAAGATCTCCAGGTGCAAACACAACATGTTTTCTACCCTTATCTCCAGCAAGTTTATATTTGGCATTCATACGCTCAATGTTTTCCTTAGTTAACTCATGCATTTTTAAAATCAATTCAGCACGATGTTTAGCATCAAAATTAACCTTCTCCGAAGATGGAAGAGGCAACAAATCAATAGGTGCACGAGGTAGGAAACCATACACAACTTCAAAAGGGCACATCTTAGTAGTAGAATGCAATGAACGATTATAAGCAAAACCAACTCCGAGAGGTTATTGACCATGCCGGAGCATGATCAACCTAACCACGAGGGCCTGTTTCCTGCGAGCAAACGAAGAACAAGCAAGAAACTAAGATTGCAATCTAGATATTGCGAATATAAGATGAAAGCTTTATTGATCAAGGAGGGGTTCTGTGACGCCTTTGTCTGGTCGTTGAACACAAACGAAGTACGCGAAGTTGCAGCTATGGCGAACTTTTAATCTAAACAAAACCCAAAGTCTAAACTGTGCCCTAAGGGCTCTATACATGGAGGAAGAGAGGGGGAATTTCGTGGCCCTTGGTGGAGGGGTCCGAAATCAACCCTATCTCTTGTTTCCCCACACATACGGACTCTAAAAATAGCCTATACTTATGTATTTCGAAATTACATGGGCCTGGCCCAGTAAAAAGGTGACGCAGCACCTATAATAGCCTCGGGACGAAATTTATGAAGTGGCATCTTGTATATTTCGTCCAAGGCTTCATGCACCCATTATGGTGGCTTCAAAGTCCTGAAATCATCACTTGTAACTCCGTTCTTGTTCCCCTTGCGCATGCCATCATCTCCATGCTTGTTCTTGCTCCACTGTTCATCCTTCTCCAAGCTAGGCCCTTCATTTGTAAGCAAAACAAATGTATCCAATTAGGCAGCATCATATTCTCATGAACATTAGAATCATTACCAAGAAACGAAAGTACCTGATAATTTAATTGGCATGCGCGAGCTCTAGTAATTGGTCCCGTATATGTAGCAGTAGGGGCTGTGGGTGTAACAATGGTATTGATGTCCTCATCATACAAGAGAACTAATAGATCCCGAGTTGATTAGATAATACTTGAACGATGCACCAGTAAGATTTGGAGAACGAGAACTGAAAGCTGGAATGAATAATTCTGAGATGATGGGCTTCGGAGAATCAGACTGAAAAGACTCTTGAATTGCTCTGTATGGGTACTAAGAATTCTCACAATCGAAAGTTGTGAAAATTGCATATTGACGGAACACCACATTCAAGTTATTTAGTTCGATCTTGTTTATGTACCCAACAATATTAAATGTTCTTAAACATGGCAAGGGGGAAGCAAATGAAAACGGCCTATCTAGGCAAGTTTAAATGAGGCCGGAACAACAAGCAACAACTCCGGAAAACACAATTTCTGCCGTAAACACAATTTTAGAGTTATTAAACATGCAAACTAAATCCACCATGTTAAACTAGGCATTTTTCTACCCCATTTACATATAAAGTTTGTTAAGTTTGGAGCTACGGTTATTTAGTTATGAAATAAAGCATTTTAGCATGGCAATAGGCAAATTTAAACAAACAGCATTTTAAACATTTTGAACATGCATGAAAGTTGGATATTATGAAACTAGATGAAATTCTAGTCATTTTACATATATAAATCATTTTAAACCGATGCACGGTTATTAAGTTATTATATGCATGAACTCTAGGGACTTTTCTATAAAACTGCAGTCTCAGGATATTAGCAAAATTGAACCGCGGGAAAAGAACACGATTCGGGCCGAATCTCGGGCGGACCGGGCCTCACCAGAGGGGCACAACCCACGAGGTGGAGAGGAAGGCTTGGAAGGGGCGGCTGGGCCTTGGTGGAAGCAGAGGCCGGGCCGTGGCGGGAGATGGGCCCTGGAGGCCCACTCGGGCGTGCCCTCGTCCTCGCACGCAACAGACGATGCAGGAGACAGGGTCAATGGCGGCGGTGCGATGTAGGACGATGGAGGCAGGGTGCATGACGGCGGGACGACAAGGAGACATGGGACCGACGGGATTGCACGGATCCGACAAGGGGGATCCCAAATCCGGTGACGGAGGTGGCCGGCGGCGCTCGGGGACGCGGAAGCCGGCGAAGTGGATGTCGGTGTGGAACGACACCTATGGGATCACAAGAGTCCCTACTACGGTTGCCAGTGCGCAGGGTTGTGAGGAGAGCAGGGCTAGTAGACAGCACAAGGATCGTTTACCCAGATTCGGGCCGCGAGGATGCGTAAAATCCTAGTCCTGCTTTGGTGGGTGTATTTCTGAGAGTTCTTGAGCTCTCGAAGTAGCTGTGGTCAGCGTGCGGTTCGAAAGAGCGGAATCCCCGTCCTCGTCGCCTTGGGCCTCCTTTTATATGAAAAAGGGGTTGCCACAGTGGCACACAGGAGGTGGAAAGGTCTACAGTGGCAAGAGGTTATCCTTCGTATTACAGGACAAGGTGCATTTAATGCATCACTTAGGTGTCCTCTTGCTTTATCGGGGACGGGGGCGAGGCCCGTCCTGTCCGTCGCTGCTCCTCCTCGTTTCGACACGCGCCTTGGCCAGGGATGCATGCGGTGGCATGTAGGCAGGCAGGAAGCTGAGTTGGTGCGGTGGTGGAGCCTTCACGAAGATCTGCCTGCTGCCACGCAGGCGCTTGATGAGTTGGCCTGGGAGCTACATGTCGCTACGCAGGTGCCCGCCCAGCTGGTTGGGCTGGCAGCTGCATGTGAATGGTGGTGGAAGCTTGGTTGACGTGGGCTTGGCAGTGGCCTTGCCGGCGTCTTTGGCGAGGGCCTTGCCGGGTGGCCCGGCAAGGGTCTCGCCATGGCGTGTTGTCATCCCCGGCAAGGATCTTGCCGGGGGTCTGGTGGCCTTCCTTGGCAAGGATCTTGCCGAGAATTGTCGTCTTCTAATCTGATCTTGAATATGTCTTCACAAAGATCTACAGGCCACCACAGAGGTGCCTTCCCGAGCCCTAGCCCCATGCTGATGATGGCACTTGGGTCGTGGGCTCAAGGTTGGCTTGCACTGTTGGTGCGAGGCGAGCTGTCCCGGCAAGAGTCTTGTCGGGGCCGCTGAGGCCACCCGGCAAGGGTCTTGCCGGGGGATCTTGCTTCGGCCCCCTCCTCTTTGTGGTCTTGGCCTTGGCGTTGCTTTGATTGTCTTGAACTTCGATCTTACCTTGGCTCACCTCCCTCGTTCTGCTTGGTGTGGCCGTGGGCGCGACTCTGACTTCCCGTGCACTGGGAAAAGGGGTACAAAGATGCACCCCTATTTTTGTACACCGACAGGAGCCCCCGGGCCTGGGGCACACATAAGCGCAACACGTTGTTGGGCTAGGCCCAAAATGGTGCGCGGGCAGGTGGGGCGGTTTTTACCGTGCTAAGATTCTTCGCACGCTCCACCTCCCACGACCCGCGTGCATGGTGCGGCGTGGAGGGGTGTGCGTGACGTGGGCGGCATGCGTGGGGCGGTTTCCACACTCATGCGTCACATCGCAGTAAAGAGACGGCTCGCGTCTTCCCCATAAAAAGAGGGAGGCGTGGAGGTGCGGCTCATTTACTGAGCGGGGTCGGGTGCGGTCTTCAAGGCATCCGCTCCCCATGATCACAGGGTGGGGAGAGGGCGCCTCACTCGTCCTGTCAGTTATGCACGTCTGCCACGCGTCCTCGTGGTTGCAAACGGTGGAGGCGAGAAACCGGGCCGCCGCTGGTTGGGCGGCGGGTCGGTCCTGATTCCCCGCGCTTCCGGTGTCTGGATTGGCCGAGCGGGGCGGCCGAGCCTCAACCCCTTTCCTTTATAAAGAGGAGAAAGGGGGAAATGGCACCCCGCATTCTTCCATCTTCTATCTCTCTCTACTTCTGCTCCTTCCTCTCACCCGCCATTGAGAAAAGGGAATCCTAGTCCTTCGACGGTGGCGGCGAGGGTCACCGCTCGATAGCGCATCCCTCCCCCTTCTGAACCCGTGGTGGTGGAACCGACCGCGAGGGGAAGGGGGAGGGGGCAAGGCCATGGGCGAGGCCGGGGCAAGGGCCATAGTGCTCAGGGAAGAGGAGGACGGTGCGACACGTCGGCCTCGCCCCTGCCAATGATGCCCTTCCCGATGGAGAGCCACGTTGAAGACCAGCCTTGCGAGTTCTTCATCAGGCTCCACCGGCCCCCGCGTCGTTGTCTTCATCTCCCCACTCTATTTGCTCGGGTGATGGAGCGTGCCCCGCCCCAGACCCTCAGGTTGCACATGAGGAGCTGCGGGAACGGGGGCACGTGGGTTGACGTCGACTTCCCGGCTCCTCGAGTTATGTATCTCCCCATGGATGGAAGACGTTCGCCCGCATCCACAGCCTGACGGTGGGGCTCGTCCTCTACTTCAAGTTAATAGAGGACGGCCTGCTCTCCGCAAGGTCTTTAGGGATCTTGGAACTCGTCTGAAATGCTGCATGGAGAGCTCCTCTGATGTAGATTCTGACAATGGAAGCTCGTCCTCAAGCGAGAGCGACGAGGAGGACAGTGGGGCGGATAGCGGGGACGAGTTCGATTAGGCATCGGATGCCCCACGCTTGGGCGGGTGCGGCAGCAGCAACATCTGCACGTGGCCACTCCTTCGGTAGAAGCCGGCAGGGGGCAGGGCCAGCTCCTTGAACCTTACAGAGCTGTCTCCTTGGGCGGCTAGCATCGGGAGGCTATGGAAGAGGAAGAGGGCGGGCAGAAAGGCCGTCAACTCGGAGTATGCGGGCACCGACGCCTTCATCGCGTATTGACGGTCCAACCGCCTCGTCTTCCAGCTCCTTTCCCAGCACCGTCATCACCGGCCCGCCCGTGGGTGGCCACCGAGATGTTCTCTTGGTGCTTTCTGCTGCTCGTAGCTTGCCTAGGCGCCCCTTTTGCCCTTTTGCCTCCTTGACCTGCCTCCTGAGGAGAGGTACAAGAAAGGGATTACGGGCATCTTATCTCTTTTTTAGTTTGTAAGCCCGCGGGCCGTTGTTAAATTTAAAACTTGTAATCCCCTTGCTCATGTTTTTCATCTCGCACAAACTGTACCTGTATGGGATGTTTTTAATGAAAAATTGATGCTTGCCGAGTTTTTCGTTCGCGGGTAAATCCCACGACAAGGAGCGAATCCTTGTTATTGTTTTATGATAAACGTTTTTCGCCCGGCAACAGGCCTTGCCGTCCCCCCACTCCACTGGACCATCCTCGCGCTCTTAGCGGAGGCAGGGAAGAGGTGGGCTTTAGGCTCCTCGTCCCACCTCCTTGCTGCCATGGCTACGACCAAATCCGGACCCAAGAAATAATCCCTAGGTATAGGAAAAAGGGGAGCACGACAACCTAGAGATAGAAACGAGGTTTAACATGCCCCAGTCTGGTTCCGAAATGCATGATAGAGGATAAAAGACTTATCTAGATCCGCAGCCCTTGGCAATCTCATCTTGCCGCGCTTGGATCCTTGTGCTTGCAGCCCCCGGCAACTCTGGCTTGCCGGGGTCGGGGTGCCGGTCCGTTTCCTTCTTTTCGAGTCGCTCAGCAGAAGTGCTCATGTGCCCTGCGAACCAAAGGAGGACAGAAAAGGAACAGACAGACGCGCACTCGACCTCTAGGCTAGGGGTTAGTCGCCGCTAAGCACTATCAACCCTAACCAAGGAAGAGACTCGACCTAGCATGCATGCTATAACTTAGGGCGCCAGTGCTTCATTTATTTATGCTCAGGGTCTGCCCCTGGCTTTGTACAAAGGGTCACATGCCTTGTCGACAAAGCTTGTACAAAAGGTGGCTTGCCGGGAGGCCCGGCAAGCCGCGCCTTATTGGTAAAACTTGCGAAGATGCTCGATGTTCTAGGAGTTGCTCACTGGGACGACATCTTTGGTCTCCAGGCGGACTGCACCAGGCCTGGTGACTCGCATTACCCGATAAGGGCCTTCCCACTTCGGCGTCAACTTGTTGGAATTCTTGGCCGACTGAATGTGCCGAAGAACAAGGTCGCCTTCCTCAAGGCTTCGGGCATGAACCTTGCGGCTATGATAGAGGCACAAGGCTTGCTGGCAGCGTGCTACTCTCACAGTCGCCCGAAGACCATCTTCCTTAAGGAGTATCGCATTATCTTGGCGCAACGGCTCTTGCTCAAGCTCATCATAAGCGAGCACTCGAGGTGACCCATATATGAGTTCCATGGGGAGAACTGCTTTTGCCCCGTATACTAGGGCAAAAGGTGTCTGGCCGGTGGCTCGATTTGGCGTCGTCCTGATCGACCAAAGAACCGTCGGCAACTCATCAATCCAGCGCCTTCCACTCTTGTGCATCTTGTCAAAGGTCTTCATTCTCAGGCCTCGCAACACTTCAGCATTTGCCCTCTCCTCTTGGCCGTTGCTCCATGGATGTGCCACGGAAGAAAAACAGACCTTGCTGCCGAGATCTTGGATGCACTGCATGAAGGTGTGGCTTCTGAACTGCGTGTCATTGTTGGTGATGACTCTATTTGGCACACCAAAACGGCATACCAGTCCTTTGAAGAACTTGACGGCTGACTGAGCAGTCACCTTCCTCACTGCTTCCACTTCCGGCCACTTTGTGAACTTGTCGATTGCAACGTACAAGTACTCAAAGCCCCCGACAGCGCGGGGGAAAGGGCTCAGTATATTGAGCCCCCAGACCGAGAATGGATAGGAGAGAGGGATTGTTTGAAGGGCTTGAGCCGTCTGATGAAGCTTCTTTGAATGGAACTAGCACGCTTCACACTTGGTTACTAGTGCCGTCGCATCCTGGAGGGCGGTGGGCCAGAAGAAACCTTGCCGGAATGCCTTCCTGGCAAGGGCCCTTGACCCTATGTGGGAGCCACATATGCCTCCATGTATCTCCGCCAATAGCTCCAGTCCTTCCTCCCGGGGGATGCACTTGAGTTTCACACCGTTTGGCCTCCTCCGGTACAGGACGTCATCGACGAACTGGTACAGGGCGGACCTACGGGCTACTTTCTCTGCTACTTCCTGCTCCTCAGGAAGCTCCCCTGTTTGGAGGAAGTGGATGGTATACTGCGCCCATGTCGGAGCCTGGGGCTTGACGGCAAGGACCCAAGGAATTTCTTCCACCATGAGAGCGGCTGTCTCTACGGCCAGGGCTTGCCGCCCTGTCGGAGGTAGTCGCTCTTGGGCAGGCTCGGCGTCTGCGGCAGCACCCTTGCCGGCAGCCCCAGGGGGCTCGGTAGGAAAGTACTTGCCGGGACCTAATTTCCTCCGCTTGTTCTGCCCTGCTGATGGTTTGATAGATGGTTGAGTTTGCCGGAGCAAAAAGGTACCTGGTTCCATAGGTAGCTTGAATGCGGCACACTTTGAGAGGTAATCGGTGATGTCGTTCTCTGCTCGGGGGACGTGCTCCACGTGGATACCGTCAAAGCGTTCCCTAGCTTCCTCACCTCATCTATGTATGCTTCCATCCATGGGATCTAATAATCCTTGTTGACCTGCCTGACAACGAGCTGCGAGTCGCCCTTGACGACGAGCTTCTTAACCCCGAGGCCTGCCGCGATCCTGGGACCGGCAAGCAATCCCTCGTACTCGGCGGTGTTGTTGGTGGACATATCCCTGGGGAAGTGCATCTGGATCACGTACTTGAGGTGTTCTCCGGTGGGTGCGACGAGTAGCACACCGGCACCGACGCCTTGCAGCAAGAAAGCCCCATCAAAGTACATGATCCAGTCGCGGCCTGCTTCCTTGCCGGGGAGAGTGGTCTCCTAGATTTCTTCATCAGGCGTCGAGGTCCATTCTGCGATGAATTACGCCTAGACTCTGCTTTGAATTGTCAAGGTACTTTCAAACTTTAAACCGAAACTTGACAGCTCCAAGGCCCATTCCACAATCCTTCCGGTTGCGTCCGGGTTGTGCAGTATTCGTTGCAACGGGAGGCGGGTGACGACAGTGATCTCGTGGGCCTGGAAGTAGTGACACAGCTTCCTCGAGGCCATAAGGAGGCCGAAGAGCAATTTTTTCACGCCGGAATACCTCGACCTAGCCCCCTGTCAGAGGGAGCTGACAACGTAAATCGGGTGCTGCATCATCTTCTTCTTTGGCACCACTTCACTCGACTGCGCGGGCATTGCCTTGGTGGCACCAGACTCCGCTGGGGGCTGCGCCTTGTCGGCAGCAGGCCCTGCCGGGGGAATCTTCAGCTTGCCATCCGATGGTTCTGCCGCCATTGCCGCCTCCTCGTCGACCTCCCTCTATGCTGATGAGGACATCAATACCATTGTTACACCCACAGCCCCTACTGCTACATATACGGGACCAATTACTAGAGCTCGCGCACGCCAATTAAATTATTAGGTACTTTCGTTTCTTGGTAATGATTCTAATGTTCATGAGAATATGATGCTGCCTAAAGTGGATACATTTGTTTTGCTTACAAATGAAGGGCCTAGCTTGGAGAAGGATGAACATTGGAGCAAGAACAAGCATGGAGATGATGCTATGCGCAAGGGGAACAAGAACGGAGTTACAAGTGATGATTTTAGGACTTTGAAGCCACCATAATGGGTGCATGAAGCCTTGGACGAAATATACAAGATGCCACTTCATAAATTTCGTCCCGAGGCTATTATAGGTGCTGCGTCACCTTTTTATTGGGCCAGGCCCATGTAATTTCGAAATACATAAGTATAGGCTATTTTTAGAGTCCGTATGTGTGGGGAAACCAGAGATAGGGTTTATTTCGGACCCCTCCACCAAGGGCCACGAAATTCCCCCTCTCTTCCTCCATATATACAGCCCTTAGGGTCGTTTAGACTTTGGGTTTTGTTTAGATTAAAGTTCGCCATAGCTGCAACTTCGCGTACTTCGTTTGTGTTCAACGACCAGACAAAGGCGTCACAGAACCCCACCTTGATCAATAAAGCTTTCATCTTATATTCGCAATATCCAGATTGCAATCTTAGTTTCTTGCTTGTTCTTCGTTTGCTCGCAGGAAACAGACCCTCGTGGTCAGGTTGATCGTGCTCCGGCGTGGTCAATAACCTCTCGGAGTTGGTTTAGCGATTGCTAAGGCGCGACGTCCTCGCACGTTCATAGTCGGATCGTCAAAGTCGACTTCCACCAAAGCGATATCCATCATCTCATCGAAAGACGGGACACCTTTGCCTCTATCAAGTGGTATCAGATTTCCAGGTTGTTCGGTGAGATTTTACAGTTTTTCGTAGTTTAGATCGAGTCTGTTCTTCATACCAACAGTCCACGAAAAAGCCACAAAAAAAATTAGGGTTAGTTCATCATATCCGAACCAATCTGAGCCTTTGCATAATCTTTTTAGGGTTTTGCTTTGTTGAATTTGCGGTTGCATCGTCGTGTCTAGTTGCTGGTCTTAGAGTCTAGTCTTTTAGAGTTTCGAGTTCTGGTCATAAGTTGTCACGCCGCCGCCGCACCATCATCATCGCCCCTGCCATCTACCACCACCGCTTCGAATCCGTATCCATATACCACCACCGCTGTCATATACCACCACCGCTGCCATCTACCAACATATATCCACCACCAATCCGAGTTCTTGTCATATTAGGTTTGTTTTCGAGATCCATCTAGATTCCGATTCGTGTTTCCTTGCCGGAGTAGGTTTCGAAAAAAAAAATTCGGCCCTCCGTTTAGGCCCAAAATTTTTCGAAAACGCATTTTTCGAAAAAATTTCTGGCTATCCTATTTTTAGGTGTTTCTGAGTGTTTTGAGACAGGTGCCATTATAGGAAGTTTTTTTTGACCCGTTTCCAGTTTTTGGGTCCGGGCAGTCGAAAAAAAAAATTGGTCGAAAAAATTTCGTGCCCATCCTGTCAGTTTGAGCTAGGAAGAGGTTTGAGACACTCGCCATTATAGTGATTTTTCGCAAAAAAAAAGCAGCGCAAAAGAAAAAAAAAGAGCGCAAAAAAAAAGAGCGAAACAAAAAATTCCAGAGTGTGCTTTTCCCATGTTTACGTGCCGCGCCGTGATTTTGTTGGTGTTCTAGGCTCGCGTCTCTAGCACAGTCTAGCCTAGGACCAGCACAGTACCGTCGTTGAGCGTTTATTCAACTTTGCATCTCTAAATTGATTATTGCTGACCCTTTTTGCTACCATATTATAAGCCTTCCCAGCTCCACATACATCTACGTCGTGCGGTTGACTCTCCCTGGTAATTGCTCTATCCAAGCTTTGAGAGTTTTTGACTACAACGGTTGCCGATCACCGCCTGCTGCTGGGTAAGAATTGGTAAGAATTTGAGATTTGCTTGATGGATTTGTGACACCCACCACCACCTCTTGTTAGTAGTCTGTAGGATCATATTCTTGTGTGTTTCTATTGCTGCTAACCATGCCAGGATCACAAGCCGACGAGACTGACTGGGAGAACATGACGAATAAGGATTTGCATGATAAATTTCAGCAAATGATGAGTGGACAGGTGCAAGATGTGCTAAACAGATTTGAAGAGGCCATGGAGAAGATAGATGGCATGGAGAAGATGTTCGAAACAAAGCTCGATAACAAGTTTAATGAATTGCTCGCGCGTCTTCCACCACCACCACCCGCTGCACCTAACGCACCTCTCCAACAACAACAACAACAACAACGACTACCTCCACGTCGCGAAACAGACCTCTGCCGAGCGAGCCGTGTTCCTCTTGCGTTTGGCCAAACTGTTGGTGCTGCTGTTGATACTTCTGTGGCTCCTGCTGCTGATGCGGAGGAGGATGATTATGTGGGAGATGACGAGGATGAGGTTGCTCAAAATCAGAACTACGTGCAACTACCTGCACCACAACCACCAAGTCGTCCACATGCAAATAATCACAATGGTAGGGCTTTCCCTCAGGTATGAGATCATGACCATCTTCCTAAACTGAAATTGAATATTCCACCTTTCGAGGGTAGATATGTTCCTGATATATATCTTACTTGGGAGTTAGAAACTGAACAACGATTTACATGTTTACAATATCCCGAGGAGAGACGGGTTGCCGCTGCTGTTTGTGCTTTCACTAGTTTTGCATGTGTATGGTGGTCTGAACATTGTAGATTATATCCTATTCCAACTACTTGGGTTGCTTTGAAAACTGCTATGCGTACTCGTTGGGTTCCACCATATTATCAACGTGAATTGCTTCAAAAATTACAACGCTTAAGACAAGGAAAAAATTCTGTAGAAGAATATTACCAGGAATTACAAACTGGCATGATTAGATGTGGTATTGTTGAGGAGAATGAAGCTTTGCTTGCACGTTTTCTGGGTGGATTAAATAGAGAGATTCAGACCATTCTAGACTATAAGGAGTATACTAATATCACTCGTTTATTCCAACTTGCTTGTAAAGCTGAACGTGAAGTGCAGGATCGACAAGCATTGGTGCGAACTAACTTTTCTGCAGGCCGACCTTCATCATGGACACCACGTGCATATTCTACTTCAACTGCACCAGCACCTCCATCAGGTGCCACCTCCAGCCGTGATAGAAGAAAATAGGCACAACCACCATTATCTGCCAAGAGCGCACCTGCGGGGCCTGCACAGCGTTCTTCTTCTTCCATAGCATCAACAGGGCATACAAGTGATATTATTTGTCGTCGTTGTAAGGGAGGAGGTCATTATGCGAGAGAATGCAAATCTCCGCGTGTGATGATTGCTACCGCGGATGGTGGATATGAGTCCGCTAGTGACTATGATGAGGAGACTTTGGCTCTTATTACACGTGAAGAACATGGTGGAGATGATTCTGATCATGAGACGCAATACATGGCTCCTGAAGACGCTGACAGGTATGAATGTTTAGTTGCTCAACGTGTTTTGAGTGTGCAGGTCACACAAGCTGAGCAAAATCAGAGGCGCAATTTGTTCCATACCAAGGGAGTTGTGAAGGAACGTTCTGTGCGCGTCATCATAGACGGAGGGAGCTGCAACAACTTGGCTAGCATGGAGATGGTGGAGAAGCTTTCTCTCACCACAAGACCACATCCACATCCTTACTACATCCAATGGTTCAACAACAGCGGCAAGGTTAAGGTAACACGTACTGTTCGTGTGCATTTTAGTATCTCTACATATGCTGATTATGTTGATTGTGATGTGGTACCAATGCAAGCATGTTCCTTATTACTTGGTAGACCATGGCAATTTGATAAAAATTATGTACATCATGGTAGAAACAATCACTATACTCTTGTTCATAAGGATAAAAATATTACTTTGCTTCCTATGACTCCTGATTCCATTTTGAAAGATGATATTAATAGAGCTAATAAAGCAAAACAGGAGAAGAATAATGATAGAGGCAAAGGTGTCCCGTCTTTCGATGAGATGTTGGATATCGCTTTGGTGGAAGTCGACATTGACGATCCGACTACGAACGTGCGAGGACGTCGCGCCTTAGCAATCGCTAAACCAACTCCGAGAGGTTATTGACCACGCCGGAGCACGATCAACCTGACCATGAGGGTCTGTTTCCTGCGAGCAAACGAAGAACAAGCAAGAAACTAAGATTGCAATCTGGATATTGCGAATATAAGATGAAAGCTTTATTGATCAAGGTGGGGTTCTGTGACGCCTTTGTCTGGTCGTTGAACACAAACGAAGTACGCGAAGTTGCAGCTATGGCGAACTTTTAATCTGAACAAAACCCAAAGTCTAAACGATGCCCTAAGGGCTGTATATATGGAGGAAAAGGGGGGAATTTCGTGGCCCTTGGTGGAGGGGTCCGAAATCAACCCTATCTCTTGTTTCCCCACACATACGGACTCTAATAATTGCCTATACTTATGTATTTCGAAATTACATGGGTCTGGCCCAATAATAAGGTGACGCAGCACCTATAATAACCTCGGGACGAAATTTATGAAGTGGCATCTTGTATATTTCGTCCAAGGCTTCATGCGCCCATTATGGTGGCTTCAAAGTCCTGAAATCATCACTTGTAACTCCGTTCTTGTTCCCCTTGCGCATGCCATCATCTCCATGCTTGTTCTTGCTCCAATGTTCATCCTTCTCCAAGCTAGGCCCTTTATTTGTAAGCAAAACAAATGTATCCAATTTAGGCAGCATCATATTCTCATGAACATTAGAATCATTACCGAGAAACGAAAGTACCTGATAATTTAGTTGGCGTACGCGAGCTCTAGTAATTGGTCCAGTATGTATAGCAGCAGGGCCTGTGGGTGTAACAATTGTATTGATGTCCTCATCATCCTCCCCTTCTTGAAATGAAGTCGTCCTCGACGGAAGTTCATCTTCCTCACCGAAATAAGGCTTCAAATCTGCAATGTTAAAAGTGGGACTAACCCCAAAATCTGCAGGCAGCTCAAGTTTATATGCATTATCATTTATTTTTTCTAACACCTTAAAGGGACCATCAGCCCGTGGCATGAGCTTTGATTTGCGCAAATCAGGAAATCTATCCTTACGCAAATGTAACCAAACAAGATCTCCAGGTGCAAACACAACATGTTTTCTACCCTTATCTCCAGCAAGTTTATATTTGGCATTCATACACTCAATGTTTTCCTTAGTTAACTCATGCATTTTTAAAATCAATTCAGCACGTTGTTTAGCATCAAAATTAACCTTCTCCGAAGATGGAAGAGGCAACAAATCAATAGGTGCACGAGGTAGGAAACCATACACAACTTCAAAAGGGCACATCTTAGTAGTAGAATGCAATGATCGATTATAAGAAAATTCAATATGAGGCAAGCATTCCTCCCACATTTTCTTATTGCTCTTCAAAACAGCCCTAAGCATAGTAGACAATGTTCTATTGACTACTTCAGTTTGGCCATCAGTTTGGGGGTGACAAGTAGTACTAAAAAGCAGTTTAGTCCCCAACTTAGCCCATAAACATCTCCAAATGTGGCTAAGAAATTTAGTATCACGATCTGAAACAATAGTATTTGGCACACCATGCAAGCGAATAATTTCACGAAAGAACAAATCAGCAACATTAATAGCATCATCGCTTTTATGACATGGTATAAAGTGTGCCATTTTCAAGAATCTATCCACGACAACAAATATGCTATCCCTCCCCTTCTTTGTTCGAGGTAAACCTAAAACAAAGTCCATAGATATTTCCTCCCAAGGAACACTAGGTACAGGCAAAGGCATATATAAACCATGAGGATTGAGTCGTGACTTAGCTTTTTGACGTGTAGTGCAGCGAGCAATAAAACGCTCAACATCCCGTCTCATCTTTGGCCAAAAGAAATGTGTAGCAAGTACGTACTCCGTCTTCTTCACGCCAAAGTGTCCCATTAATCCTCCTCCATGCGCCTCCTGCAACAACAAAAGACGAACGGAGCTAGCTGGAATGCATAGCTTGTTAGCACGAAACACAAATCCATCATTAACGACAAACTTGTTCCACATTCTTCCTTCTTTGCAATTCTGCATTACATCTTTAAAATCAGCATCATGCACATATTGATCTTTGATGGTCTCCAAACCAAATATTTTGAAGTCAAGTTGTGAAAGCATAGTATAGCGACGAGACAATGCATCAGCAATAACATTTTCTTTTCCCTTCTTGTGTTTAATGACATAAGGGAAAGTCTCAACGAATTCAACCCATTTAGCATGTCTACGATTCAGTTTAGCTTGACTTTTAATATGTTTCAAAGATTCATGATCAGAATGTATAACAAATTCTTTGGGCCATAAATAATGTTGCCATGTTTCTAAAGTCCGAACAAGAGCATATAATTCTTTATCATAAGTAGAATAATTCAGACTAGGCCCACTCAATTTTTCAGAAAAGTATGCAACAGGTTTGCCATCTTGTAATAACACACCTCCTAATCCAATTCCACTAGCATCACATTCAAGCTCAAAAGTCTTATTAAAATCAGGAAGTTGCAGTAAAGGAGCATGTGTCAACTTATCTTTCAATACCGAGAACGCTTCTTCCTGTGCGGTACCCCAAAGAAAAGGCACATCTTTCTTTGTAAGCTCATTGAGAGGTGCAGCAATGGTGCTGAAATCTCTCACAAAACGCCTATAGAATCCAGCGAGTCCAAGAAAACTCCTCACGTGTGTGACCGTTTTGGGCTGCGGCCAACTCTCAATAGCTTCAATCTTGGCTTTATCAACTTCAATTCCCTGTGGAGTAACAACATAGCCAAGAAAAGATACTCGGTCGGTGCAAAAGGTGCACTTCCCGAGGTTACCAAACAAACGTGCATCACGTAAAGCAATAAAAATAGCACGTAAATGTTCCAAATGTTCTTCCAAAGATCTGCTATAAATCAATATGTCATCAAAGTAAACTACCACAAATCGTCCAATGAAAGCACGTAAAACTTCGTTCATTAATCTCATGAAAGTACTAGGTGCATTAGTTAACCCAAAAGGCATGACTAACCACTCATATAATCCAAACTTAGTTTTAAATGCTGTTTTCCATTCATCTCCCAATTTCATACAAATTTGATGGTATCCACTACGCAAATCAACTTTGGAGAATATTGTAGAGCCACTCAATTCATCAAGCATATCATCTAGCCTAGGAATAGGATGACGATAACGAATAGTAATATTATTAATGCCTCTACAATCAACACACATACGTGATGTACCATCCTTTTTCGGCACTAGAATAATAGGAACAGCAGAAGGACTAAGGGATTCGCGTATATAACCTTTGTCGAGAAGCTCTTGTACTTGACGCATAATCTCCTTCGTCTCCTCTGGATTGGTACGGTATGGTGCATGGTTTGGCAGTGAAGCACCGGGAATTAAGTCAATCTGATGCTCAATCCCTTGAATAGGCGGTAATCCCGGTGGCACGTCTTGTGGAAAGACGTCAGCGAACTCCTGCAAAATGTTAGTGACAACAGGAGGCAAAGAGGAAGGCACGTCCTCGAATGAAAATAATGCCTCTTTGCACACAAAAGCATAGCAAACAGATTTGCTGAAATCTAGCTCATCAATATCAGATTTGGTGGCAAATAAACATGCACTTTTCAATTTAATTTCAGAAGCAACACTAGACGGTTTATTATTAGGCTTCATTTGTTCCTCAAATACTTTTGCCACAATCTGATTTTCACTCTTATTCTTCTCCTGTTTTGCTTTATTAGCTCTATTAATATCATCTTTCAAAATGGAATCAGGAGTCATAGGAAGCAAAGTAATATTTTTATCCTTATGAACAAGAGTATAGTGATTGTTTCTACCATGGTGTACAGAATTTTTATCAAATTGCCATGGTCTACCAAGTAATAAGGAACATGCTTGCATAGGTACCACATCACAATCAACATAATCAGCATATGTAGAGATACTAAAATGCACACGAACAGTACGTGTTACCTTAACCTTGCCGCTGTTGTTGAACCATTGGATGTAGTAAGGATGTGGATGTGGTCTTGTGGTGAGAGAAAGCTTCTCCACTATCTCCATGCTACCCAAGTTGTTGTAACTACCTCCGTCTATGATGACGCGCACAGAACGTTCCTTCACAACTCCCTTGGTATGGAACAAATCGTGCCTCTGATTTTGCTCAGCTTGTGTGACCTGCACACACAAAACACGTTGAGCAACTAAACATTCATACCTGTCAGCGTCTTCAGGAGCCATGTATTGCGTCTCATGATCAGAATCATCTCCACCATGTTCTTCACGTGTAATAAGAGCCAAAGTCTCTCATCATAGTCACTAGCGGACCATATCCACCATCCGCAGTAGCAATCATCACACGCGGAGATTTGCATTCTCTCGCATAATGACCTCCTCCCTTACAACGACGACAAATAATATCACTTGTGTGCCCTGTTGATGCCATGGAAGAAGAACTCTGTGCAGGCCCGGCAGGTGCGCTCTTGGCAGATAATGGTGGTTGTGCCTGTTTTCTTGTATCACGACTGGAGGAGGCACCTGATTGAGGTGCTGGTGCAGTTGAAGTAGAAGATGCACGCGGTGTCCATGATGAAGGTCGGCCTGCAGAAAAGTTAGTTCGTGCCAATGCTTGTCGATCCTGCACTTCACGTTCAGCTTTACAAGCAAGATGGAATAAACGAGTGATATTAGTATAATCCTTATAGTCTAGAATGGTATGAATCTCTCTATTTAATCCACCCAGAAAACGTGCAAGCATAGCTTCATTCTCCTCAACAATACCACATCTAATCATGCCATTTTGTAATTCCTGATAATATTCTTCTACAGAATTTTTCCCTTGTCTTAAACGCTGCAATTTTTGAAGCAACTCACGTTGATAATATGGTGGAACCCAACGCGTACGCATAGCAGTTTTCAAAGCAGCCCAAGTAGTTGGAATAGGATATAATCTACAATGTTCAGACCACCATACACATGCAAAACTAGTGAAAGCACAAACAGCAGCAGCAACCCGTCTCTCCTCAGGATATTGTAAACATGTAAATCATTGTTCAGTTTCTAACTCCCAAGTAAGATATATATCAGGAACATATCTACCCTCAAATGGTGGAATATTCAATTTCAGTTTAGGAATATGGACATCATCTCGTACCTGAGGTGGTGGTGCAGGCCTACCATTACGAATATATACCTGAGGTCGACCTGGTGGTGGTGGTGCAGGTGGCTGCACGTAGTGCTGATTTTGATCAACCTCATCCTCATAATCTCCCACATAATCATCCTCCTTCGCATCAGCAGCAGGAGCCACAGAAGTATCAACAGCAGCACCAATAGTTTGGCCAAACGCAAGAGGAACACGGCTCGCTCGGCGAAGGTCTGTTTCGCGACGTGGAGGTAGTCGTTGTTGTTGTTGTTGGAGAGGTGCGTTAGGTGCAGCGGGTGGTGGTGGTGGAAGATGCGCGAGCAATTCATTAAACTTGTTATCGAGCTTTGTTTCGAACGTCTTCTCCATGCCATCTATCTTCTCCATGGCCTCTTCAAATCTGTTTAGCACATCTTGCACCTGTCCACTCATCATTTGCTGAAATTTATCATGCAAATCCTTATTCGTCATGTTCTCCCAGTCAGTCTCGTCGGCTTGTGATCCTGGCATGGTTAGCAGCAATAGAAACACACAAGAATATGATCCTACAGACTACTAACAAGAGGTGGTGGTGGGTGTCACAAATCCGTCAAGCAAATCGCAAATTCTTACCAGTTCTTACCCAACAGCAGGCGGTGATCGGCAACCGTTGTAGTCAAAAACTCTCAAAGCTTGGATAGAGCGATTACCAGGGAGAGTCAAACGCACGACGTAGATGTATGTGGAGCTGGGAAGGCTTATAATATGGTAGCAAAAAGGGTCAGCAATAATCAATTCAGAGATGCAAAGTTGAATAAACGCTCAACGACGGTACGGTGCTGGTCCTAGGCTAGACTGTGCTAGAGACGCGAGCCTAGAACACCAACAAAATCACGGCGCGGCACGTAAACAAGGGAAAAGCACACTCTGGATTTATTTTTTCGCTCTTTTTTTTGCGCTGTTTTTTTTGCGCTGCTTTTTTTTGCGAAAAATCACTATAATGGCGAGTGTCTCAAAACTCTTCCCAGGTCAAACTGATAGGATGGGCACGAAATTTTTTCGACCAAATTTTTTTTTCGACTGCCCGGACCCAAAAACTGGAAACGGGTCAAAAAAAACTTCCTATAATGGCACCTGTCTCAAAACACTCAGAAACACCTAAAAATAGGATAGCCAGAATTTTTTTCAAAAAATGCGTTTTCGAAAAATTTTTGGCCCTAAACGGAGGGTGGTTTCCGGATTCCTTTTTTTTTCCGAAACCTACTCCGGCAAGGAAACACGAATCGGAAACTAGATGGATCTCGAAAACAAACCTAATATGCAAGGAACTCGGATTGATGGTGGATATATGGTGGTGGTATATGGCAGCGGTGGTAGTATATGGATATGGATCGGTGGTGGTATATGGATACGGATTGGTGGTGGTATATGGATACGGATTCAGAGCGGTGGTGGTAGATGGCAGGGGCGATGATGATGGTGCGGCGGCGGCGTGACAACTTATGACCAGAACTCGAAACTCTAAAAGATTAGACTCTAAGACCAGCAACTAGACCGACGATGCAACCACAAATTCAACAAAGCAAAACCCTAAAAATATTATGCAAAGGCTCAGATTGGTTCGGATATGATGAACTAACCCTAATTTTTTTGTGTGGCTTTTTCGTGGACTGTAGGTATGAAGAACAGACTCGATCTAAACTACGAAAAACTGTAAAATCTCACCGAGCAACCTGGAAATCTGAAAGCACTTGATAGAGGCAAAGGTGTCCCGTCTTTCGATGAGATGTTGGATATCTCTTTGGTGGAAGTCGACTTTGACGATCCGACTACGAACGTGCAAGGACGTCGCGCCTTAGCAATCGCTAAACCAACTCCGAGAGGTTATTGACCACGCCGGAGCATGATCAACCGGACCACGAGGGTCTGTTTCCTGCGAGCAAATGAAGAACAAGCAAGAAACTAAGATTGCAATCTGGATATTGCGAATATAAGATGAAAGCTTTATTGATCAAGGTGGGGTTCTGTGACGCCTTTGTCTGGTCGTTGAACACAAACGAAGTACGCGAAGTCGCAGCTATGGCGAACTTTTAATCTAAACAAAACCCAAAGTCTAAACGATGCCCTAAGGGCTGTATATATGGAGGAAGAGGGGGAATTTCGTGGCCCTTGGTGGCGGGGTCCGAAGTCAACCCTATCTCTTGTTTCCCCACACATACGGACTCTAATAATAGCCTATACTTATGTATTTCAAAATTACATGGGCCTGGCCCAATAATAAGGTGACGCAGCACCTATAATAACCTCGGGACGAAATTTATGAAGTGGCATCTTGTATATTTCGTCCAAGGCTTCATGCGCCCATTATGGTGGCTTCAAAGTCCTAAAATCATCACTTGTAACTCCGTTCTTGTTCCCCTTGCGCATGCCATCATCTTCATGCTTGTTCTTGCTCCAATGTTCATCCTTCTCCAAGCTAGGCCCTTTATTTGTAAGCAAAACAAATGTATCCAATTTAGGCAGCATCATATTCTCATGAACATTAGAATCATTACCAAGAAACGAAAGTACCTGGTAATTTAGTTGGCGTGCGCGAGCTCTAGTAATTGGTCCAGTATGTATAGCAGCAGGGCCTGTGGGTGTAACAATTGTATTGATGTCCTCATCAAATAAGAGTGAAAATCAGATTGTGGCAAAAGAATTTGAGCAACAAATGAAGCCTAATAATAAACCATCTAGTGTTGCTTCTGAAATTAAATTGAAAAGTGCATGTTTATTTGCCACCAAATCTGATATTGATGAGCTAGATTTCAGCAAATCTGTTTGCTATGCTTTTGTGTGCAAAAAGGCATTATTTTCATTCGAGGACATGTCTTCCTCTTTGCCTCCTACTGTCACTAACATTTTGCAGGAGTTCGCTGACGTCTTTCCACAAGACGTGCCACCGGGATTACCGCCTATTCGAGGGATTGAGCATCAGATTGACTTAATTCCCGGTGCTTCACTGCCAAACCGTGCACCATACCGTACCAATCCAGAGGAGACGAAGGAGATTATGCGTCAAGTACAAGAGCTTCTCGACAAAGGTTATATACGCGAATCCCTTAGTCCTTGTGTTGTTCCTATTATTCTAGTGCCGAAAAAGGATGGTACATCACGTATGTGTGTTGATTGTAGAGGCATTAATAATATTACTATTCGTTATCGTCATCCTATTCCTAGGCTAGATGATATGCTTGATGAATTGAGTGGCTCTACAATATTCTCCAAAGTTGATTTGCGTAGTGGATACCATCAAATTCGTATGAAATTGGGAGATGAATGGAAAACAGCATTTAAAACTAAGTTTGGATTATATGAGTGGTTAGTCATTCCTTTTGGGTTAACTAATGCACCTAGTACTTTCATGAGATTAATGAACGAAGTTTTACGTGCTTTCATTGGACGATTTGTGGTAGTTTACTTTAATGACATATTGATTTATAGCAGATCTTCGGAAGAACATTTGGAACATTTACGTGCTCTTTTTATTGCTCTATGTGATGCACGTTTGTTTGGTAACCTTGGGAAGTGCACCTTTTGCACCGACCGAGTATCTTTTCTTGGCTATGTTGTTACTCCACAGGGAATTGAAGTTGATAAAGCCAAGATTGAAGCTATTGAGAGTTGGCCGCAGCCCAAAACGGTCACACAAGTGAGGAGTTTTCTTGGCCTCGCTGGATTCTATAGGCGTTTTGTGAGAGATTTCAGCACCATTGCTGCACCTCTCAATGAGCTTACAAAGAAAGATGTGTCTTTTCTTTGGGGTACCGCACAGGAAGAAGCCTTCTCGGTATTGAAAGATAAGTTGACACATGCTCCTTTACTCCAACTTCCTGATTTTAATAAGACTTTTGAGCTTGAATGTGATGCTAGTGGAATTGGATTAGGAGGTGTGTTATTACAAGATGGCAAACCTGTTGCATACTTTTCTGAAAAATTGAGTGGGCCTAGTCTGAATTATTCTACTTATGATAAAGAATTATGTGCTCTTGTTCGGACTTTTGAAACATGGCAACATTATTTATGGCCCAAAGAATTTGTTATACATTCTGATCATGAATCTTTGAAACATATTAAAAGTCAAACTAAACTGAATCGTAGACAAGCTAAATGGGTTGAATTCATTGAGACTTTTCCTTATGTCATTATACACAAGAAGGGAAAAGAAAATGTTATTGCTGATGCATTGTCTCGCTGCTATACTATGCTTTCACAACTTGACTTCAAAATATTTGGTTTGGAGACCATCAAAGATCAATATGTGCATGATGCTGATTTTAAAGATGTAATGCAGAATTGTAAAGAAGGAAGAATGTGGAACAAGTTCATCGTTAACGATGGATTTGTGTTTCGTGCTAACAAGCTATGCATTCCAGCTAGCTCCGTTCGTCTTTTGTTGTTGCAGGAGGCGCATGGAGGAGGATTAATGGGACACTTTGGCGTGAAGAAGACGGAGGACGTACTTGCTACACATTTCTTTTGGCCAAAGATGAGACGGGATGTTGAGCGTTTTATTGCTCGATGCACTACATGTCAAAAAGCTAAGTCACGACTCAATCCTCATGGTTTATATATGCCTTTGCCTGTACCTAGTGTTCCTTGGGAGGATATATCTATGGACTTTGTTTTAGGTTTACCTCGAACAAAGAAGGGGAGGGTTAGCATATTTGTTGTCGTGGATAGATTCTCGAAAATGGCACACTTTATACCATGTCATAAAAGCGATGATGCTGTTAATGTTGCTGGTTTGTTCTTTCGTGAAATTATTCGCTTGCATGGTGTGCCAAATATTATTGTTTCAGATCGTGATACTAAATTTCTTAGCCACTTTTGGAGATGTTTATGGGCTAAGTTGGGGACTAAACTGCTTTTTAGTACTACTTGTCACCCCCAAACTGATGGACAAACTGAAGTAGTCAATAGAACGTTGTCTACTATGCTAAGGGTTGTTTTGAAGAATAATAAGAAAATGTGGGAGGAATGCTTGCCTCATATTGAATTTGCTTATAATCGTTCATTGCATTCTACTACTAAGATGTGCCCTTTTGAAGTTGTGTATGGTTTCCTACCTCGTGCACCTATTGATTTGTTGCCTCTTCCATCTTCGGAGAAGGTTAATTTTGATGCTAAACAACGTGCTGAATTGATTTTAAAAATGCATGAGTTAACTAAGGAAAACATTGAGTGTATGAATGCTAAATATAAACTTGCTGGAGATAAGGGTAGAAAATATGTTGTGTTTGCACCTGGAGATCTTGTTTGGTTACATTTGCGTAAGGATAGATTTCCTGATTTGCGCAAATCAAAGCTAATGCCACGTGCTGATGGTCCCTTTAAGGTGTTAGAGAAAATAAATGATAATGCATATAAACTTGAGCTGCCTGCAGATTTTGGGGTTAGTCCCACTTTTAACATTGCAGATTTGAAGCCTTATTTGGGTGAGGAAGATGAGCTTCCGTCGAGGACGACTTCATTTCAAGAAGGGGAGGATGATGAGGACATCAATACCATTGTTACACCCACAGCCCCTACTGCTACATATACGGGACCAATTACTAGAGCTCGCGCACGCCAATTAAATTATCAGGTACTTTTGTTTCTTGGTAATGATTCTAATGTTCATGAGAATATGATGTTGCCTAAATTGGATACATTTGTTTTGCTTACAAATGAAGGGCCTAGCTTGGAGAAGGATGAACATTGGAGCAAGAACAAGCATGGAGATGATGCTATGCGCAAGGGGAACAAGAACGGAGTTACAAGTGATGATTTTAGGACTTTGAAGCCACCATAATGGGTGCATGAAGCCTTGGACGAAATATACAAGATGCCACTTCATAAATTTCGTCCCGAGGCTATTATAGGTGCTCCGTCACCTTTTTATTGGGCCAGGCCCATGTAATTTCGAAATACATAAGTATAGGCTATTTTTAGAGTCTGTATGTGTGGGGAAACCAGAGATAGGGTTGATTTCGGACCCCTCCACGAAGGGCCACGAAATTCCCCCTCTCTTCCTCCATATATACAGCCCTTAGGGCACCGTTTAGACTTTGGGTTTTGTTTAGATTAAAGTTTGCCATAGCTGCAACTTCGCGTACTTCGTTTGTGTTCAACGACCAGACAAAGGCGTCACAGAACCCCACCTTGATCAATAAAGCTTTCATCTTATATTCGCAATATCCAGATTGCAATCTTAGTTTCTTGCTTGTTCTTCGTTTGCTCGCAGGAAACAGACCCTCGTGGTCCGGTTGATCGTGCTCCGGCGTGGTCAATAACCTCTCGGAGTTGGTTTAGCGATTGCTAAGGCGCGACGTCCTCGCACGTTCGTAGTCGGATCGTCAAAGTCGACTTCCACCAAAGCGATATCCATCATCTCATCGAAAGACGGGACACCTTTGCCTCTATCATATGCCACCAGTGCGGCGCTGACCACTTGATTCGTCGCCGCCAGATACAGCAGCAACGACTCTTGTGGTTTAGGCGCAACCAGTATCAGCATTGAGGAAAGGTATTTCTTCAGATCCTGCAGTGCTGCCTCGGCTTCTGGTGTCCACTCTATTGGGCCTGCCTTCTTCAAGATTTTGAAGAAGGGAAGGGCGCGCTCGGCGGACTTGGAGATGAACCGGGTCATGGCGGCAACACATCTAGTGAGCTGACGCACATCCTTGATCCGCTTGGGCGCCTCGATCTGCTCAATAGCCTTGATCTTGTCTGGGTTTGCCTCGATCCCACACTGCGACACAAAGAATCCGAGAAGCTTGCCGGACGGAACACCGAAGACGCACTTCTCAGGGTTAAGCTTGAGGTTGATCTTGCGCAGGTTAGCAAATGTCTCTTCCAGATCTTGCACAAGAGTTGGCCCGTCCTTGGTTTTGACCACTATGTCATCCATGTAGGCCTCCATATTTCTATGGAGCTAAGGTTCAAAACCAATTTGGACATCTCTTGCAAACATTGAGCTGGCACTCTTCAACCTGAAAGTCATCCGTAAAAAGCAATACGTACCACATGGGGTGATGAATGACGTCTTCTCTTCATCCTCTCTTGTCATGAAGATTTGATGGTAGCCTGAGTAGGCGTCGAGGAATGATAACAGATCACACCCGGCAGTGCAGTCAACAATCTGGGCGATGCGCGGCAACAGGAAGGGGTCCTTAGGGCAAGCCTTATTAATATCTGTGTAATCAATACACAACCTCCACTTCCCATTCGCCTTGCGCACCACTACTAGATTGGCCAACCACTTCGTGTGGAGCACCCCTCTCACCAAACCTGCCGCTTCCAACTTCCTGATCTCCTCTGTGATGAACTCCTGCCTTTCCAGAGCCTGCTTTCTGACCTTCTGCTTGACGGGCCGCGTGTGGTGACAGACAACTAGGTGGTGCTCAATCACCTCCTTGGGAACACCGGGGATGTCGGACGCTTTCCATCCAAACACATCGACATTTGCCCGCAGGAAGGTAACGAGCGCGCCTTCCTATTTGTTGTCGAGGGTGGAGCCTATGATGAAGGTCCCTCCCGTGCCATCCTCCCCGACAGGCACCTTCTTGGTCTACGGCGGCTCGGCTCTGGATTTCTTGCTCTTGTCGATAGAGCTCTCTGGCACGTCCTCAACGGTAGCACAACACTCCAAGGAGGTGCGCTTGCTGGAGTGGGTGCGAGAGGTCTTGCCGGGCCCCTTTTTCCCTCCCGGGCCATGAGCGGCAGGAGCAGGTGCATTGATGGCAGCTGCTGCAACTACTTCCCGGTAGAGTTGGTCGGCGCAGATCATCGCGTCCTTCTTGTCGGAGGGGACGGAGATGATGGTCAACGGCCCGGGCATCTTTAGCATGTTGTAGGCGTAGTGTGACGTCGCCATGAACTTGGCCAATCCCGGGTGGCCGAGGATCGGCCACATCAAAGACGATCCTCTCCGTCCTGTAGTACAACTCCCCTCCAAATGTCATGAGCAGTGTGACTTTTCCCTTCGGCTGGCTCCTCCCCGGATTGACCACATGAAATGTGCTTGTTTCCCCGAGGTCTCCATCAGGGATTTGCAACCTTTTCATCATGACAGGTGAGATCAGGTTCAGGACGGCCCCACCGTCAACCAACATCTTGTTCACCCTGAGGTTGTGTATTGTCGGCGAGACCAATAATGGCAAACGCCCGACCGTGGTAGTGCGGGCAGGGTGATCCTCGATGTCAAAGATGAGGGGCGTGCTGGACCACTTCAGTGGCATCTGAGCGTTGAACGACGGCTCTGCTGCTGTAATCTCACACGCCCACTGCTTGAGCTGGCGGTGAGAGGTATGCAGCGAGGCGCTACCATCGACGCACATGGCCTCCGTAGCCTTCTGGAACCTTTTCTCACCAGACTCGTCGTCCTCGTCGTGTTCGTCGTCTTCTTGTTTCTTGTTGCGGCCCCGGGCGGGCCTCTCTTACTGGTTGTCCTTGCCGGGGCGGCCTCCTTGGCCGCCATGCTTCTTGCCGGATCCCTCGGCACCGCCCTGGTCCTTCTCCTTGTCCCACCTTTCATACTCAGCCTTTTGCTTCTCAGCAAGCAGCTCGACTTGTCGGCACTTCTGGAGGTCATGGCCCTTGGTGCGGTGGATCTTGCAGTATTGCTTGCGGAGCATCCTGGCTTGTCGGTAGCTGCTAGGGCCCGGCAGGCGGCGCACCCGACAATCTCCTTGCCAGGGGCATCTGCCTTGACCTTCTTGCAGGCAGCGGTATCGTCAGATCCCTCAATGGCAAGCACGGCCTTGCCTTTGCATTTCCTGTTGCGACGCCAGCTCTTCTTCGTCGGAGTGGCGACGTCTTCATCAGTAGAGTCAGTTTCCACGCCGGCGTCTTCGTCGCGGTACTTCCTTCCCTCTTCAGCCCGGGCACACCTATCGGCCAGAACGTAGAGCTCGGCCACATCCTTAACCTTGGTCATGCCAGCTCCTCGCGCATTTTGCGATTGCATACGTTCTGGTGGAACGCGCTAATCACAACGGCGGGATGAACGTCGGGGATGTTGTACTGCACCCGGCTGAATCTCTGGATGTACTTGCGCAGGTCTCCCCTTGCTTCTGGGGAATGATATGCAGATCACTGGCCTGGCCATGAGCTTGGTGGCCTCCTGTGAAGGCGCCAACGAACTCATGGCACAGATCTAACCAGCAAGCAGCTCGACTTGTCGGCACTTCTGGAGGTCATGTCCCTTGGTGCGGTGGATCTTGCAGTATTGCTTGCCGGAGCTTCCTGGCTTGTCGGTATCTGCCAGGGCCCAGTAGGCGGCGCACCCGGCAATCTCCTTGCCAGGGGCAGCTGCCTTGACCTTCTTGCCGGCACCAGTATCATTAGATCCCTCAACGGCAAGCACGGCCTTGCCTTTGCGTTTCCTGTTGTGACGCCGGCTCTTCTTCGTCGGAGTGGCGGCGTCTTCATCAGTAGAGTCGGTTTCCACGCCGGCGTCTTCGCCGGGGTACTTCCTTCCCTCTTCAGCTCGGGCACACCTATCGGGCAGAACATAGAGCTCGGCCACATCCTTAACCTTGGTCATCGCCAGCTCCTCGCGCATTTTGCAATTGCATATGTTCTGGTGGAACGCGCTAATCACAGCGGCGGGATGAACGTCGGGGATGTTGTACTGCACCCGACTAAATCTCTGGATGTACTTGCGCAGGGTCTCCCCTTGCTTCCGGGGAATGATATGCAGATCACTGGCCTGGCCATGAGCTTGGTGGCCTCCTGTGAAGGCGCCAACAAACTCATGGCACAGATGTGACCAAGAAGAAATGGAATCCATCGGCAAGTGCATCAACCAAGACATCACATTGGGCTTGAGCGCCAGCAGGAAATAGTTGGCAAGCACCTTGTCGTCGCGAGCCCCAGCGGCCTGCAGCGCGATGGTGTAGATGCTGAGGAACTCGGACGGATGGGTCTTGCCGGTGTACTTCTCGCCGACGTCGGGCTTGAACGTGCGGTGGGACGGCCACTGGAACTGCCTCATCTCATGGGTAAAATCTGGGCAGCCCACCTCGTAAGGTAGGCCGTCGGGGCCCCCCGGTGTCGGGTGGTCCATAGCGGGTCCTGCCCGCTAGTCCGAGTGGCGGCGCGTTTTGTGCCGGCGCTCGATGGTGGTTCGAGCGTCTTCGTGAGCTCGCTCCCGAAGGACCTGGCGCTGGTCACGGAGGGTCCGTGGGTCGGACGATGCTATGGAGATGTTATCACAAGTGTTGTCACCATGGGCCAACGCGCGCGACGGCTAGTGAGGAGGAGGAGAGTGCACCATGGCCGCAGCTCCCTCGGTCCTCCCAGCGCCAGCATGTGGTGGCTCGGTGGAGCGCCGGCCCGAGGGCCCCGCCGGTCGCGGATTGTCTTTGTTTGCAACGGCGACGAGGCTCTAGATGTTGGCCCTCCACTCGTTGAGCTTCTCCGCAGTAGGAGGGAAGTCGAGGAGCAGCTATGCACGCGCCAAAGCGTCCGCTGGCGTGGGCGGCGACGACAGCTGCATGGATCACGGCGCGCTTCGACTTCTAACTACGTTAGAAGGAGCTCCGTCATGACCCAGCGGATGTGTACCATTTTCGCTAGCACTTCGGCAAGCGTGCTGAACCCCCTCATTTTATTGATGACGCACAAGGCTATTCCCGTGGCGGTGCCCAGGGTCACCATCATGGTGACGCTGCTCGGCGCGCACACCATGGGAAGAACGCGCGATGGTCGCCAGTGTAGGCGTCCTGGAGGTCGCCGGGCCGCCCGGAGTTGGCACAGCGACGCCCCTGGAGGGCCCTGCGTTGGCTGCGGGGGGCCCAGCTCCGTCCTTGGATCCGGCAACATGTAGCCGGTCGTCTGGCACGCGAACGATGCCGCTCGCCAGGCTCCGACTGCCTAGGCGATGCCGGTGCTTGCGGGCCGCGGCCCGGGTCCTGTCTGTGACCAGTCCGCTGCTCATCCGCACCGGCATGGGTCGTTCAGCTCCCAACGACTCGACCGATGTGGCTGTCCTCTTCTTAGGGGCCATGGCGATGAAGAATTGCAAGGCTAACTACTAGACCAGATTCTCTCAATTGCACCCCCTACCTGGCGCGCCAAGGATGTCAGTGTGGAACAACACCTATGGGATCACAAGAGTCCCTACTACGGTTGCCGGGGCGCAGGGTTGCGAGGAGAGCAGGGCTAGTAGACAGCACAAGGATCGTTTATCCCAGGTTCGAGCCACGAGGATGCGTAAAACCCTAGTCCTGCTTTGGTGGGTGTATTTCTGAGAGTTCTTGATCTCTCGAACTAGCTGTGGTCAGCGTCTAGTTCGAAAGAGCCAAATCCCCATCCTCGTTGCCTCGGGCCTCCTTTTATAGGAAAAAGGGGTTGCCACAGTGGCACACAGGAGGTAGAAAGGTCTACAGTGGCACGAGGTTATCCCTCGTATTACAGGACAAGGTGCATTAAATGCATCGCTTAGGTGTCCTCTTGCTTTATCAGGGACGGGGGCGAGGCCCGTCCCGTCCGTCGTCGCTCCTCCTTGCTTCAACATGCGCCTTGGCCAGGGATGCGTGCGGTGCCATGTAGGCAGGCAGGCAGCAGAGTTGGTGCGGTGGTGGAGCCTTCACGAAGATCTGCATGCCGCCACGCAGGCGCTTGATGAGTTGGCCTGGCAGCTGCATGTCGCCACGCAGGTGCCCGCCCAGCTGGTTGGGCTGGCAGCTGCATGTGAACGGTGGTGGATGCTTGGTTGACATGGGCTTGGCGGTGGCCTTGCCGGCGACTTTGGTGAGGGCCTTGCCGGGTGGCCCGGCAAGGGTCTCGCCGTGGCGTGTTGTCGTCCCCGGCAAGGATCTTGCCGGGGGTCTGGTGGCCTTCCTTGGTAAGGATCTTGCCGAGAATCGTCGTCTTCTAATTTGATCTTGAATATGTCTTCACAAAGATCTACAGGCCACCACAGGGGTGCCTTCCCGAGCCCTGGCCCCACATTGATGATGGCTCTAGGGGCCGTGGGCTCAAGGGTGGCTCGCACTGTTGGTGCGGGGTGAGCTGTCCCGGCAAGAGTCTTGTCGGGGACACTGAGGCCAGCCGGCAAGGGTCTTGCCGGGGGAACTTGCTTCGTCCCCTAACTCTTTGTGGTCTTGGCCTTGGCGTTGGTTTGATTGTCTTGAGCTTCGGTCTTACCTTGGCTCACCTCCCTCATTCTGCTTGGTGCGGCCGTGGGCGCGACTCTCACTGCTCATGCACTGGGAAAAGGGGTACAAAGATGCACCCCTATTTTCGTATACCGATAGTTGAGCTCGCCCATGGTGGCTTCCCTTGGGACGGCGGGTGTTGGACTAGTGAAAAAGAGAGGCCATGAGAGAGAGTAAGGAAAGAGGAAGGAAGAGAGAGAGCAGTGGGACCTGGGGTCCGACGGATGTGACAGCCTGGTGGTCGCTGGCGGTGCAAGTCTTGCGAGGGGAGGCGCTCGGGGCAGAGGCAGCTGCGGGATCGGGCTCCTCCCGATCCAGAGCGAGACAGCGACGCTGTGCGGGCACCTCGGGCCCAGATCGGCCCAGGGCAGGCCGCGGATGGGCCAGGAGGGCCGCGGCAAAGCTGGGCACTGGGGAGGCGACGTGGAGGGCGTTGAGTGGTCAAGGAGCGGTCAGGTGGCGGCGCCGGCGAGTGGCGGCGCGCCAAGTGGCGGAGGTGGGCTGGCGGCGCCAGATCCGAGGGGGAAATGGCGGCTGGCTGCGGAATTTGAGGAGGGGTAGGTAGGAGGCCAAAATGGCATGTGGAGGGTGTTTAAATAAGGAAGGGGTTATGGTTTGGGGGGTTTGAGGCCGTTTCTGGACCCTCCGATCGTAATCAGACGGCCGGGAAAAAAAGATAGGGAGTCCAAACAAGAAAACGGAGATGTTTTCGGGATGTTTGGGGATGATCCGGATCCAATGGTGACGACTGTCCGGGTCGGGTTCGGGTAAGTTTCGGACACGCGCGAGGGGTCGATGCACTACCCATAGATTCATCAAAATAAGCAAACAACACATAGAAAATAGAATCTTTGAAAAACAGAATAGTCTATACAAATATGCAAACTACGTATACTTATGTAACTCAAAAAATTCTGAAAAAATAGGAAAACCTAGGAAATTTGTATATCAATCTTGTGTATAAAATCAAAGTTTTTCCAAGCTTCTGTGATTTTTAACAATTCTGGCAATGAGCGCCAAAGTTTCTGTTTTTCAGCAAGATCAAATCATCTATCACCATAGATCATCCCAAAGGTCTTGCTCGTCTGAAACACTAATTAAAACACCAAAACATAGTTATTACAAAGCTAATAATGTGCATTCTCATAAAAACATGAAATAACAATATTGGGTTGTCTCCCAACAAGCGCTTTTCTTTAAAGCCTTTCAGCTAGGCGTTGATAATTTTAATGATGCTCACATGAAAGACAAGAATTGAAGCAAAAGAGAGCATCATATAGCATGTTAAAAATACATCTAAGTCTAACATACATCCTGTGAATACGCATGTCATAGGTAAACAAATTATCAAGGCAAGCAAAAACTAGCATATGCAAAGAAGAAGAAAGAAACAATAGCAAGCTCAACATAATGAGAGGTAATTTAGTAGCATCAAGATTTCCATACCCATATTTTCCTCTCTCATAATAATTACATGTGTGATCATAATAGAACTCAATAATATAGCTATCACATAACATATTCTCTACATGATCCACATGCATGCAAAGTTGACACTCCTCCAAAATAGTGGGATTAACATAGAATGAAGTCATTACTTCTCCAAGCCCACTTTTATCAAAAATTTCATAAGATTGATCAAACTCCAAAGTAGTGGGATCATTATTACCTAGAGTTGACACTCTTCCCAACCCACTTTCAATATTATTGCCAACATATTCATCACGAGGCTTAATAAATTTTCAACATCATAAGAGGAATCACCCCAGTGATGATCATTGGAATAGGTAGCGGACATAGCAAAATTAGCATCCCCGAGATTAGGGTTTTGCATATTATTAGCACAATTGACATTAATAGAATTTATCATAACATCATTGCAATCATGCTTTTGATTCAAGGAACTATCAAGTATGGGTGCAATAGCAATAATCTCATGTTTAACATAAGGAACTATAGCAAATTCATCTCCATAAACATTATTAATATTGGAATCACGCCCATAAGAATAGCAAGCATCAAATTCATCAAGGGATATTTCAATCAAATCAACAGAATCATAAATATCTATAGATTCATTCATATCATTATTTTCTTCTAAAGCAATGGTCATTCTCTTAATAAATTCCTTAACATGGGCACTATGAGCATAGTTTTCATAGCAATATTTAAGTATGTCAAAATTTTCCGATTTGTAGAGAGTAATATCATACTTTTCAATCAAAGAAGCAACTTCGTAAGCACCCTTCAAAGCAACAAATTCTTTAATTTATTCGATATCGTGGTAACTATAAACACCATTTTCATAAGAAGGTAAGATTTCACCATCATTAAACTCACATAGGTAGGGAATGTGTTTTTTAGGGTTCTTAGAGCAACAAGTAAAATCACAAATTTCACAAAGATTCCAAACATAACATAGCAAACAATTTATTTGATTCCATAAGAGTCTCCCTTTTTCAGACAAACGGTGACGCACAAAAAGCGCATCGTCATCTAAAGAATTTTCCCTCAACTAAACTAGTTGGGGTTTCAGCACGAGCACATATGGATCAAAGATGATCCAAGTAGAAAACTTTAAGTGGATCGATAAACCTTTTTGTTTCCGATTTTCAATAAACATGGAATTATACCAAGGAAACAATCAAACGAGCCAAGTAAGGCATAAAGGCAAACGAAAGAAAGGTGAATAAAAAGGAAAATATTTTTGTATTTTTCTAAAAACGTTTTAGAAGAGGGGGAAAGGAAAACAAGAGGAAAATGGAAAATAATGTAATGCAAGAGATGGGAGTTTATGATGAGTACTTGGTAGGCTTGATGTAGAACCTCCCCGGCAACGGCGGCATAAATTCTTCCTACTACTTCTTGAGCTTGTGTTTGTTTTTCCCTTGAAGAGGAAAGGGTGATGCAACTGTCGAATTATAGGTTCCGACAAACCATTGAGGTTTGAATACTGGGTGCGCATGAAGATCTCTCTCCCCTAGCTCACGCCCTCGCAACAATCGCAAAGCCTAGCTCGCCGAACCCAAGGAACAAAGGACACAAGAGTTTATATTGGTTTGGGCCACCGTTGCGGTGTAATACCCTAATCCAGTGTGGTGTGCTGGATTGCCTTGTTGGCTGGGGATGAACAAGTACAAGGGAAGAACAGCCTCTTGAGGAGAGGTGTTCTTGAGCACGTTGAGCTTGTGTAGTGGCCTTGGTGGAATGGATCTAGTATTTTTTCCTCTGCCTCCCTACGGTGGTGGCTAGTCCTATTTATAGAGGCCCTGGTCCTCTCCCCAAATATTAGGCGGGAAGGGATCCCACAATGGCCAGTTTGAAGGGGGACAACGAGTACAAGTTATCCTGACAAAAGGTGGTCTTCGCCTACCAAAGGCTCTGGTGGTGACGCCGTCATGGGCTCCGTGATGACCTCCTTCTTGTCATCCTGCTGGTCTTGGTCTCGTTGCACTGATATGGAAACCTTTGCTTGACGCCTCAGGACTCCTCGCCTGCGCCTACCTCTTTAGCACCGAAGAGGAAATTGGCACTGTGCGCCCACTGGCGGTCGCCTGTCCTTGGTCATCATGGCTCACGTCACGGAAACCTCACGAGGTGCCCCTCGCCTTGATCTCTCTGCTCCTCGTGAGCCATCCTAGTGAGGCCGCCCCTGAGGAGGTCTTGTGTCGTCCGCCTCGTGAGGCTTGGCCCCTCGCGAGGGTCTTGAGCGTTGGTTGATGAAGGTGGGCCGTACCAGGCCGCCGGTGGAGCCACGCCCTGGACCGCAGGCAACCAAGTCTGGGTACCCCCGTTCCCAAGACGCCGAAAGTACCCCCTAGGTCCAAGGCGAGCTCACGCTTGGCTTCACGGCGAAGTCAAGGGGCAAGTGCAGAGTGCCGCGGGCCCCAATAGCCTGCGCCCTTGATTGACGCGTGATGACCGACAGGTCATGGGCGTCTCCGCTTCCCCACGCTGCCTCGGCAACTGCCTGCCTGACAAAAAGGCTGGCACGTGCCACAGCGTCCTCATTGCTTACCTTCGTCTTGCTCCAGATCCCCTTTCCTGCTCCTCGCTCCCAAGTCTCTAGATCTGCACCAATCTTCCTCCAAGCGCGCCATTGATGGCACCCAGCAAGGCAAAGGCCACCCTTCCACCCTCCTGGTGATGTGGACATGGCTGCCTCGAATACGACCAAAAATAACACAAAATTACATATTTCAAAGGTGACTTCTATTAACAATAATTTCATGAATTATTTTATGGTTGAAAACAAAGATGCAACACCTCTTTTAATTATATGCAGAATTAAGGAATTATACAAGCCACGTGTCAAGATGCAACGAAGAAGGAGAGTATGTATATATAAAGAGAGGCATGCATGTGTACAAGCAGCATGCATCCATGCATCGTGTGTGTGCTCTTCAAATAAAAATATACCATGCATGTGTCTTGATTGACATACGTACCATGCAAATGGGCTAGCTAGCCATGCATGTCAGGACTCATCAACTCAAACAGTCAAAGGTCCAAGGCAAGGCCTTGCGTGCATGCACATTGAACCATCCAAGTACTTGGATTAGTCTCATATATCAGCCACGAAGACGGAGGTGAGCCCTATCCTTCGGCTGCAATGTTTTGGCCTCTACACGCAGGCCCGTGGACTTCGTGTCAGGATGGTACAGTGAACCAACTGGCCGCACGTCTGCCTCTACGTACATCTGCCTTTAATAAATAGCTACCTTAGATTAGGTTTTAGACCTGGGTTTTATTGTATTGTCTAGCCATCGCTACAATTCGCATCTACGAGATGTGTAGGACTACCGCCTTGTCAGATCCATAGTGAAACCCCAACTTTTCTACTAGTTCGTGTGCTCAGTTTTTCATCCGCAATTTCTGATTGCAATTCATCATTGTTCTTGCTGGTTCTTCGGTTGCTTGCAGGAACATGAACCTTGTTGTCCAGGTCGATCGCGCCTACAACAAGGTCAATAACCATCGGAGATTGGTTTAGCGATTGTCGAGGCGTATCATCGGGTACGGTATAGCCGGATCGTCAAGGTCAAAATCCACCAAATCGATATTTATCCCTACTCTCATCAAAAGATCGGGCCGCCGTCACATCACCTAGTATGATCCGGCTCTGAGCACGCCGACCATCTTGGAGAAGAACCCCGCCGCCACACTCCTGATGACGGTGGAGGGAGCCTATAAGAAGAGAAAGACCGCGCTTCGGGTTGGCTCTACCAAGCCGGAGGCCTCTGACAGCACCTTCTATCCCTTCTTCATGAGCAGCAGTGTGGCGGGGTTGGTTCCCCCGCTTCTGTGATTTCTTCTACTCCGTCCTCAGCCATTACAAGCTGCACGCCCTCCATCTTCATCCCAACTCTGTCCTCCTTCTATCAATTTTTGCCTTCTACTGAGAGTCATACGTCGGGGTGATGCCGTCCGTGGTGCTGCTGTGCCACTTCTTCTATCTTCGAATCAAGGACGACCATTGCTCGAGATGCGCTAACTTTGTCATGGCCAACAAGACCAATGCGATCTCGAAAGGCGAGAAGAAGGCCGAGGGCTTTAGGAGCAAGTGAGTCCTGATGGATGCCAAGTGCTCCCACCCCCGGCTCGTGCTGCTGATGGGGATGCTCGTGTCTCACGACGGGTGGTTCCGTGCGAGGCTCACCGACCCCAGCGCGGAGACATGTGCTGGAGAAGATGACCGCCGATCTAAAGCCTGACGACCCAAATGCGGCGAAGCTGATGGGGGCCATGATTGTCAAGGAATTCCTGTCGCAGCGCGTGGCTCCGCTCCAGTCATGCCTGCGGCCCCTATGGAAGCTTGGGGACTGGAGTGACGACCTTCGCCTATGTCCAGAGGCCTTGTTTGAGGAGGAGCTGGGCACGGCTCTCCACTCCCTGGTCGGGGACGACCAAGGGTACCCTCCTGACACCTTTGTTCCTCTGTACCGCCGCCCTGACAGGGCGAAGGTTGCTGCCGCCATGCCCGCCTTCGATGGGCACATGCTCATGCCCCCGGCGCCTTCTGATGCTCCGGTAGCGACGACTCCAGTGGTAGTGTCCTCCGGCAGCTCTGACGGGGAGGAGGAGAAGGACTTGGAGGTGACCCCGGAGGGGACCGGGGAGACCTCCCCTCTGTGCAAGGCCGATCTCCTCCGTGCCCTGCCTGATGATGACAACGTCGGAGACCATCCGGTGAGGGAGGTCCTGCCCCCTACTGGGGTCACCACAAGGTCCAAGGTCACCCCCTCGAAGAAGTCGCTGACGGTGGTTCCGACGAAGAGCAGGTCGGCACTGGTCTCCCAGGGCGACGCTCCTGCCCTGGCGCCATCTGGTGCTGCCGCTGGACCGGTTGCCGCCTCTTCATCTGTTCCAGGGGACCGTGCTCCGGCGCCCCAGACTGTGAGGCCCTTGGGGTTCGTGATCCTGAAGAGGGCACGGGACTACCCCAGCGTGGAATAGTAAGTATTTCGCCCTGACTTTGCTCTTGCTCCTGCTTCCATTGCTGCCTCCTGATGTTCCCCTCTTGCATTACCAGGTCGACACTATCAGCGAAGAAGAAGAGAGAGGGGGCGGCCACATCCTCGCGAGCCCAACAGCCTGGCCTAGCCGCACCCCTTCCAGCACAGAAAGGCGACGAAGGCACCGAGACTTCTCCCGCTCGGTCGTCCTCGCGAGGCCCATTGGACGATCCTCAGGAGAAGGCGATTTCCTCCGCCGAGCCGGCTCCGGAGGCGCCTATCCCCAGCTCGCCCGCCGACGTGGCCAAGGTTCAGGAGCCCCCAGCTCCACTTCCTGCCATCCTTATCTCCCAGGTCTTGGCAACGGCGCAGCCTCCTCCTTTGGTCAAATCGCCAGCCCGCGATCCTTCCGCTTCACCTGACGCCTTGGAGGAGGCCCTTTTCGCACTGGCGCAGCTTTGGAGCGACCTCCAAGGCGCTGACCAGCGACTGGTGGTGGGGCGCCTGGAACTGATCTCTGGTTGGTCGCACTCCGAGGCATCTGTCAGGGCGGCGCTAAGCTAGACCGTGGGAGCTGCCGAGGAGGACAAGAGGGCTACTGAACAAGCCGCGGTCACCCGTGAGGTGGCGCCAAAGGACGCCGAGGCTGCCCAGAAGCGTTGTCGGTCAATGGAGGTTGAGCTAGAGACCATGCGCAACAAGCATGCGATCGAGGCTCGCGGTCGCAAGGCAGAGGAGGATAAGATAAAGGCTCGAGAAGACACCGTCGCCAGTCATGACGTCGAGCAGGAGCAATTGGCGAGGGTGCAAGCCGTGGAACGCAGCCTCCTGGAGGAGCTAGAGAAGAAGATGGCGTTGGAGAAGGCCCAACTGGAGGCCAAGGCGAAGGTTTTGGCTGAGGATCACACGGCCTTCATGTCCCTTGAGGAGAGATCTCGCGAGGCGCTAAAGGCACTCTACGAGAAGGGCTTGGAGAAGCCACTGGCGACGGATGACGAATGCCCCGCTCAGCTGCTTCCTTATCTTGTCATGGCGCTTGAGGGTGTCATCGCCGGGATCGACCCCATGGTGGAGGGGGAAGCCCGCGCGCTTTCTTCTTCGGCTCTGACGCGCGTCTTCAGCCACATGCATCTTCGCGACCCCAACGCCGACCTTAGCGAGCTGCTCGAGCCCGTGGAGGAGGGGTGTTGTGCAGCTGTGGAGGGACAGGTGGAGTCCCTGTTGAAGAAGTTCCTCGCCATTGAGCCTGCGCCTCCAACCGATGGAGCCGCCGACCCTGCGACTGAAGCCGACGACACGGCCGACGATGACGATGCCAGCAGGAAGGCGCTCCCTGACGACGGTGCCCGAAGCTGAAGAAAAGGCTTCCTGGTGAAGAATGGCGCTCCTTCTTGTTTTACTTTCCTGTGAGATTTCCTGTGACATGAGACGTGCCTCATGGAGGCGTTAAAACTATGATGTTTGGGTATAATATGTTGTGTAATAATTTATTTAGGTTCCACAATTTCCTTCCTGTTTGCATGATGTTCTACATTGGCAGGGCCCGCCCCCGCGCATACCTCAGCCGCCATTGGGCCATCCAGATCACCAGGACAGGACAAGGGGTGAGGGTGTACGTGGCCAGTTAGGCTCCTGAGTTGCGATGCTCAGGAGTCCCCCTTGACGCATAAACATCCTGCGGGAAGGAGCCGCTGAGGTAGGCCTTGGTGTTCTATGTCGGCAGGGCCCGACTGCGCGCATACCTCAGCCGCCATTGGGCCGTCCGTATCACCAGGACAGACCAAGGAGTGAGGGGCTACATGGCCAGTTAGGCTCCTGAGTTGCGGTGCTTAGGAGTCCCCCTTGACGCTCAAAAGGCCTTCATACCTATCGTAGCTAAGGTCCCGCTCGGGAGTGGTGCACGACGACCATGTCTGAGGAACCTGGCAGGGCAGCATACGCTAGGTAGGACCTAAGCGTAGCTCCTGTGCCCAGCCCCCTCATGCGACTCTCACGAGGGGAAAGCGTTGTGGTGAGACTGGACACTAAGCCGGGTGCTCCCTGAGGTTGGTACAACCATGGGGCCACCCTCAATTGTTTATCACTAGCCCGGAGCATAGCGCTTCCGCACTTGCATGGGAATAGCCGCTCCTCGACCGTGTCGACTGCCAGCGTGGAGCATGGTGCTTCCACTGGTGCATGGGTGAGGGCTCCCTCTGAGTGGAGCCCCCGGGGCGTGTACAGCCCCCCTGACACGTGGCTTGCATGGTAGGGCTAGACGAGGTGTGTCTGGGCACCCGTGAGCCAGCGCGGGACTCACGAGGCCCTACCTCAAGGAGGGTTGCGCCTGATCTTGATTCTTGATAGCTTCAGCGGTCCTGCAAGATGGTTAGGCAACCTGCGTCAGACAAATTTCCTGAGGCGGTCACATGAGGAGGCCAGACACCAACAACCCCAGGAGCTGACGTGAATGGGGCCGGCCCGCCAGACAGAGCTCAGTCGTTGGGTTTATCGATGCTGCAGGGACGGACCCGAGCACAGATGTCGTGCCTAGCCTACTCAAGCGAGGGACCTGAGCGCCTCCCTTGTGATGCTGTCTAGGTCTGAGGCCCTCCAGGAGAGAGCCCCTGAGCCCTGCCCGAGGAGGGCGCCGGGCGCGCCTTCCTATGCGAGGGAGGGAGGCGCCCCAGCTGTGGGCGCAGGTCCTGAAGTGGTGCTGGTGGAGACGCTGCTCTCCTGAGGCCCCGGGAGGGTATGTGATGCCTTCGTTGTCGGGGTCTTTGATCGCTACGGCTTGGAAGGCGCGCTCAAGGGAGCACACCGCATCTCTTTCTTCACAGGAGACCGTGATGATGCCTCCACTCCCTGGCATCTTGAGGACATTGTAGCCATGGTGGGTCACTGCCATAAACTTCGCCAATGTTGGATACCCGAGGATGGCGTTGTACGGCAGACGGATGTGGGTGACATCAAAGTCAATGAGCTTGGTGCGGTAGTTGTTACACTAGCCAAAGGTGACAGGGAGGCGGACCTGCCCTATAGGGGTGGTGGAGCCATCGGTCACTCCTGAGAAAGGATTGATAGGCCGTCGCTGATCGTATGGCACTTTGAGGCTGTCGAATGTCTCGACGGACAGGACATTGCCCTGCGCCGCTGTCGATGAGGGTCTTGGTGACATGGACGTTGCTGATGACAGGTCAACAGAGCATCGGAAGGACGCCGGCGCTTGCCACGCACTTGAGCTGGTCCACCGAGATGAAGGTGATGGCGCACTTGGACCACCTGAGCGGGCGCGTGTCCTCGAGCCTGGGAAGGGAAGCGTCCACCTCACGAGCAAATTGCTTGAAGATGCGCTGGTTGGCTGGGGCATGAGCACCGCCCAAGATGCATGTGATAGCGCGTGGCTCCTGGAAGCCCCCAGCCCCCTCGTCCTGGTGGTGGTCGTCTTTCCTCCTTGGTTGTGGCGGAAGTGGAGGGAGGCCAGCATTGCCTTGAGGACGGTTCTCACGAGGTTCGTCCCTCCAGGCGCCCTTGTGAGGCTGGTCTTGCCAGTGGTCCTTCCGAGGCCGGTCGCACCACTCCTGACGGGGGCCGCGGCCGTCCCAGTGTCCGCTACTTCGTCCTCCTCCTCGGCCGTAGCCCCGGTCGCTACGCTCGGGGCGCCGACCGAAGCGTCCATCTCGAATGGCTCTAAGCTCTTAGTAGTCATTAGTGTTGTGGCTGTGTACGTTGTGGAAGGCGCAGAATGGACGGCTGCCCTCTGACGACTCGGGGTGGTCCCGGTTGCGCTTTGAATCCGGCTCCACCGCGAGCACGGCTACTCCCTTGCGCTTCACGTCCTTGGCCTTGGACTTCTTCTCTTCAGGATCAGTAGTAGGGATCTCGAGGAGGGAGAGGCACCCCTCCTCAGCTCTTGCGCACTTGGTCGCCATGTTGAACATCTCCAGGGCCGAGCATAGCTCTTCGTGGATGGTGAGCTCCTCCTTCATCTTGATGTCGCGGATGCCACCGGAGAACGCGAAGATGATGGCCTCGCCCATCACCTTGGGGATCTTGAGGCGGACACTATTGAAGCGCTGGATGTACTTTTGCAGGTTTTTCCCTGGTTGTTGCTTGATGTGCCGCAGGTCGCCTGTGGCTGGCGGGCGGTCGCGAGTACCCTGGAAGTTGGCGACGAAACGCTCACACATCTCGCCCTAGGAGGAGATCGATCTCGTGGGCAGGTTCAGGAGCCACGAGCGAGCGCCATCCTTGAGAGCCATGGGAATCTAGCTCGCCATGACTTTTTCGTGGCCGTTGGCCACTTCGATGCTCAGCTCGTAGAGCTGCAAGAACTCCGCAGGGTCAGGGGTGCCGTCGTACCGCGGAGGCAGATCTGGCTTGAACTTGCCTAGCCAAACGATGGTGCGCAGCTCGGGAGTGAAGGCTCGGCAGCCTGCTGTGGTCACCGGAGCCATTCGTGGCGCTGGAATCTGGTCTTGGCACCCACACACTGCCACATCAGGCGGTGTGTAGTCTTGACGTGGTGGTGCGAGGAGTGCGGGAGCGTTTTCTTGCGGTCGAGGGACCTCCTGGCAGCATCTTTCTTCGTGCGCGAGCACACGGCGTGGTGGATCATGCCGCGGGACCACATGTCTTGGGGTGAGGACACCGTCTTGGTGAGGAGGAGGAAGGGGCGCTCTGTGAGCCGCGTGTCTCGGCGCGAGGGTGCCATCTTGATGCAGGGGCGGCAGAGGAGCTCCGTGAGCTACGTCTCCCGCGGCTGGAGGCGGGCGAGGCAGCGAGAGGGATGGTGCAGGAGAGCCCCCAGCGGCACTGATGAGCTCAGCGATGTAGTCCAGCCAGTGTTCGTAGAGGTCGTCGACTGGGCAGTAACGCAGGAGCTCGTGTGCCATGAGAAACGTGGCCTGCGCATCCATGGCGCGCGACCAGCGTGGAACGATGAGCCGGTCGGAGTCATCGATGGGGTGGTGGTGCGGCCGTCCCACTTCATAGAGGGGTGCAGCGATGACGCTTGCTGCTTGTTCGTTGCCGGGCCGGTAGCGGCGTTGGAAGTAGGTGATGGAGAATGGTGGGGAGGTCCGCCAATGGGCACCGTCTGGGCGACGCGAGCAGCGAGGGCAGTGCGGGCGCTCAGCACAGGCTCGGTGAGCGTCTGACACGGATGCGATGGAGTTGTGGAACGTGGATCGACAAAGGGAAAGCTTCAGCGCACCCCTACCTGGCACGCCAAATGCCGGATTATTGGTTCCGGCAAACCCTTGAGGTTCAAACACTGGGGTGCACATGAAGATCTCTCTCCCCTAGCTCACGCCCTTGCAACAATCGCAAAGCCTAGCTCGCCGAACCCAAGGAAAAAGGACACAAGGGTTTATACTGGTTTGGGCCACCATTGCAGTGTAATCCCCTACTCTAGTGTGGTGTGGTGGATTGCCTTGTACGCTGGGGATGAACAAGTACAAGGGAAGAACAACCTCCTGAGGAGAAGTGTTCTTGAGTGCGATGAGCTTGTGTAGTGGCCTTGGTGGAATGGATCTGGTCCTTTTTCCCATGCCTCCCTACGATGGTGGCTAGTCCTATTTATAGATGCCCGAGTCCTCTCCCCAAATATTAGGCGGGAAGGGATCCCACAACAGCCAGTTTGAAGGGGGACAACGAGTACAAGTTATCCTGACAAAAGGTGGTCTTCGCCTGCCAAAGGCTCTAGTGGTGACGCCGTCGTGGGCTCCATGATGACCTTCTCTTGCCATCCTGCTGGTCTTAGTCTCGTTGCACTGACATGGAAACCTTTGCCTGATGCCTCGGGACTCCTCGCCTGCGCCCGCCTCTTTAGCACCGAAGAGGAAACTGGCACTCTGTGCCCGCTAGCGCTCGCCTAGCCTTGGTCGTCATGGCTCACGTCACGGAAACCTCACGAGGTGCCCCTCGACTTGATCTCTCTGCTCCTGGCGAGCCATCCTAGTGAGGCCGCCCCTGAGGAGGGCTTATGTCGTCCGCCTCGCAAGGCTTGGCCCCTCGTGAGGGTCTTGAGCGTTGGTTGATGAAGGTGGGCCATACCAGGCCTCCGGTGCAGCCACGCCCTGGGCCGCAGGCAGGCAAGTCTGGGTTCCCCCGTTCCCAGGACGTCGACAGCAGCAAAGTAGAGATAAGTATTTTCCTCAGTTAAGAACCAAGATACCAATCCAGTAGGAGATACAGCAAGTCTCCAATCTATGCACCTACAAAAACAATCAAACACTTGCACCCAACGCGATAAAGGGGTTGTCAATCCCTTCACGGTCACTTGCAAGGATGAGAACCGATAGAGATAGATATAAAATAATACTAAAATATTAAACAAAATAAAAGTAAATAAGTTACGACAACGTATTTTTGGGTTTTTTGGTTTATAGATATGAAAATATAAGATGGAAGATAGACTCGGGGGCCATAGATTTCACTAGAGGCTTCTCTCTTGAAGGAAAATAATACGGTGGGTGAACAAATTACAATCAAGCAATTGATAGAAAAGTGCAAGGTTATGACAATATCGAAGGCAATGATTGTGAATATAGGCATCACGTCTGTGTCAAGTAGACCGAAACGATTTTGCATCTACTACTATTACTCCACACATCGACCTCTATCCATCATGCATCTAGAGTATTAAGTTCATAGGAACGGAGTAACGCCTTAAGTAAGATGACACGATGTAGAGGGATAAACTCAGGAAATATGATGAAAACCCCATCTTTTACGTACCTCACGACCCCTACTTTGTCACTGGGTGAGGACACCGCAAGATTGAACCCAAAACTAAGCACCTCTCCCATTGCAAGAAATACCAATCTAGTTGGCCAAACCAAACCATTAATTTGAAGAGAAATACAAAGATATTGTCGTGGGCAAACACGGCCACCTATGGGCCATCAGCCCCTTGTGGTTTCACAGGCAGAAAGAGCACATTGCACAAAGAGCGAAGGGCGCAGAGCAGCACAACAACAATCACACGAGCAACTTTTACCCAGGTTTGGGATGCTGCGAGGCGTAAAAACCTACTCCTGCTTTGGTGGATTGATGAGAGGACCGTAGTGGAGACACAACGCTCTAGCCTGGCAAAGTTACCTCAGGGCGAGAGGAGCTACGCTCGTATGAGTGTACAAGGGTCCAAATACTTTCTAAGGTTGTCATAGCCCTCCTTTTATAGATCAACAGGCCACCACAACGGCAAATCAGTCATTGCGTAATAATTAGATGGCAAATAGTTCTATCATACCTAACTCTACAGACAGGACAAGGTGCATTAAATGCACCGCTTAGTGTCACATCGTAGAGCAGCCCGACAAGCCTTGCCGGGCCTTTCGGACACCTTCTCGCCTGCCTGCGTGACACGTCTCTGGACGGGTGTCATTTGGAGGTGATTTCCTTCGGAAGTGGCTGCAGCCATATAACAATCACTTAGTCCCTTGGGGGATTGACACTGCACCGATTGATGACTTGCGTTGTTGTCAGGTGGAGCGGTGGAGCCTTGGCGGGGTATCCCACCCTCAGCGTCCCCAGCAAGCTTGTCGGGGCAGTCTTGAGACTTGTCTTCGTTGCAACCTCGACCTTGCCAGGCTTGTCTACCCGACAAGGGAGGTTTTTCCTTAGTGGTATCTTGCTCCTTTAGCTTGACTTGGTCTTCTTGATCTTCTCTTTGATTTCTCAAAGAGCTGTCTGGTCTTGTCTCTGTAAACTTTCTCTTGAGACTGTGTGCAGACTGGGCAACACACCTGGGGTTTGTTGCCCTGACAGGATCCCTCGGGCCTGGCCTGAACGCGCTGCTGAGCATCGTTGGGGTAGGCCCTGTCAAGTACATAGGCGGGGAGGCTGCGGTAGTTCATCCTTTGAGATCTTCCTTGCTTCTTCATTAATCTAAGATTTGATCAGTTCCCTGCTTTCTCGAGCACCATGTAGGACGTCGTGGGGGAGATAATGGGACACAATCCATGGGCTACCCACGACCCACATTCACGGGACGGTAACTGCCATCCCATTATCTTCCCCGCTCCTGGCGCCTCCGCCACATGTGTTGCATGCAATGCACAGTGGTGGTGGCGGATGCGGAGGGCACAGGAATGAGCGTCGTGGCAGAAAACCAGTCATCGTGGATTGGTTCAGGGGGTCGGCCTTGATTCCTTGTGCCGTTGATGGTGAGGGGGAGCCGGACTAGAGTAGCGGGTCGGCTAGCTGTAACATCCCAAATTTCCAATTTGGAATGTTATACATTAGATCATCACTGCATACCATATTTTATTTCGCATTTTGGTTGATCCTAGAAATTCTACGCAACTCAATGACCCACGGAGAGAGTTGGGGATTTTGTTATTTGCATATTTCAGTTTTCTCAAATTTTGAGAATAGGATCATTTGATTTTATTTATTTTATCATCAATTATTTCTATTACAAAAATATGAGAGAGGGAATAAAATGACTTTCCAAAAATAAAGAAATATTGAGGATTTAATAATAAAATCAAATATGATTTTATTTCGGAGTTTTTTGGTGTTTTATTTGAATTTAGGAAAAATGTGTGTTTTTCAAAATTGCATTTAGGTCCCAAATAAATGTTCAACTTGTGTGGCTTAATTTTAGAAGCCCGTGAAAATTTATTTCGGAACTTTTGGAGTCCGTTTAGTATTTCTTTTTATTTTTCTACTACGCGTAATTATTTAAAAAAAATCGAACCGACCTAGGGCCGTGTCCGACTAGGACTCCCGGCCCGTTAGGCTATTTAAGTCAGGCGGGAGGCCGAGCCAGAGCTAACCCTAGCCCGAGCCGCCCCAGCTCCCGCCGCCGCCGCCTCACCGCCGCCCCGCCACCGCCGCGCCCCCACCGCCGCACGTCGCCCGAGGTCCGCCGCCGGCTCGAAATCCGTGCATTTTTTTTTTGAAAAACCGTTCGGTTTTTCTGTCGGTTTTTCTGTCGGTTTTTTTAGATTCGTTTTTTTAAATAGATCAGGTTTTCCCGGTTTATTTAATTTAGCGAGCGTTCGTCGTTTTTCTTTTCTCGGATTAAATCCGCGATTTTTCTAATCGCGATTCCTGATCCGATTTTCTTTTTAGTATAACTTTTTGCTCGTTTATCGGAATCAGGCGATTCAAGCGCCTAGAGTTTTGTCTCGAAACCCTCTATCCGTTTAACCAACTTAAACAAGATTTTGCTACTATAAAATTTGCCCTAGATCCTGATTAGTAGAACGAAGTTGTTTTCTTTTGCCGTTTGACTTCATTGCTTCGTTCGATTTGATTCTTTTGCCAACCGGAGTTCTTGAGTTGAACCTTCTGGTTAGATCTCTTATTTGAGTTTTACCTATGCATTAGTTGATTACTTATTGTATGCTTCTTTGTTTGTCTACGATAGAATACCCGGAGTGCGCCGCTTGTTACTTCGAATCGCTAGGTTTCCCGGATCATTAGCAAGGCAAGTAACACTTTGATCATAACTTTTCTACTACCCAGTTTTATTGCATTAGATCAACCCTGACACATTGCATGGTTAGGATCTAATTAAATTGTGGGATGGGAAGTAGATGAGGTAGTACCTATTACCTATTTATTATCAAACCTTTGGGAGTTACTTCTACGTTTGCTTATTATGCCATGCTATGCTAGTAGACGTGGATTGGGTGAGTGATATCCATGACAGATGTGAGTTTTGTTAATTAATGGTTATCTAAGGTGGCAACTTAAACACACATCTGGGTGGATTGAGGCACCTGGGTATTCCAGGACTTGCCTATTTTCTTTTGGGCCGCCACCCAGGCTCAAAGGGATCATGAGACAATTCATACTAGAAACTTCCGTGTGCATCCACAAGCTATTATGGGCTCTAGCATAGTTGACTAAGTCGTGCGAACTCTTAAAGTGGTAGACTAGCAGATGTAGGGGATGTAGGTGGTAGGGTCTACCCGATCGTAAGGTGCTAGCGCTTCTAAAAGACTATGTCTCGGTCATCCGTCTTCTCAAACACCCTGCAGTGCGAGAAACCCAACGGAGGCGATCGAGTCTTGTGGGGAAAAGTGCGCAAACCTCTACAGAGTGTAATAAACTAATCATGGTTAGTCGTATCCCCGGTTATGGACATCTTGAGTATATAGTACCTGAATTATCATGTGAATCTCAACATGTTACTCTAAATTAATTTTGTTGGGTTATGTTTAAAGATGATGCTTAATTGGGATTGAGAATGCTGTCAACCATTCTCAATGTTTAACAACTACCATGATAGTTAAATAAATTTTATTCCTTTGAAGTAGGGAAAAATTGGCTTTACGCAAAACTGTAACCATAGAGCTTTCCACCAGCCAAATATGCATATAGTATAGCTGTTTCATTCCATTACTCTCTATGTGTTACATTGCCAGCATATTCCATGTGCTGACCCGTTTCGGGCTGCAACGTTAATGTTGCAGACTTTTCAGACGACGATTAAGGAGTTTTAGGTCGTGGTTCTATACTCAGTGATGCCGTTGGAGTTGATGGACTCACTTATCTTCCAAGCCTTCCGCTGTTATCGTTATTAGATGGCCTTAAGCCATATTTATTGTAATAAGTTCTCTTTTGAGACACTTGATGTAATAAGTGTGTGATTGCTACTCTCCTAGAAATCCTTCGAGTACTGTGTGGTGTCAGCATTACTGATCCAGGGATGACACCGGAGCACAGAGATCAGACTGTTTGAGGTCTGGTCGCTACAGAGATGGTATCAGAGCACACGCTGACTGTAGGACACGAACACTAAGCTAAAAGACCTAGATCACTACTCACTCTCTTCTCTTCTGACTTCTCATCTTTTCTACTCTTTTAGGATGGCGGATGCAAGGAACAAGTTCACGCAACCGGATGAAGATACACCCTTTGGACGTCACTTGAAGGAAGTCACTAGATACCTGAACATAGGAGTACCAAGCTTCACAGGAACCTATAACGCCACTTTACCTGAAGAAGAGCGCTGGATGATTCAAGTTCAAATTCCAGGAAGGACGTTCATGCCAGTCACTGAGCCCATAGAGTTTTCTTTTGATGCACCAACTTGGATTCTAGGAAAGAGCATGGCAGCTCATATCACCATGGGACGTATTGGAGAAGTCTACCGCAATGATCTCAAGGATACTATCTACCAGATTTGTGGGCGCCGAGATGAGCACCGGGAGATGATCAGCACCAGAAAGGATAGATCAATTGCAGCTTTTATCCAGGAATTAAACCAGCACATTCAACGACAGGCGAACCAGATGTGCGCCTACATGATAGATCTGAAGAAGGCTAAGACTAGAATCACGGAACTGGAGGAAGAACTCGAGGCTACACGTGAAGATTATGAAGAGGAAATTGAAGTATTGGTGGAGAAGAATGATGACCTGATCAAGAAGATTGGAATATTTATGGGAGGCCCTACACCAGTAGAGGAAGACGAAGAACCCAACGAGATTAGCCCGGAAGACTACATCATCATCGACGGCACCAATTCGGATCCAGATAGTAGCGATGATGACTATGTTGATGAAGCTGGAGCAGATATCATGGAGTCTGCAACCGAAGAATATTTCTAGTAGACCACCTCATTAGTAGTAGTAGTCCACCATGTAAATATAGTAGCCCGAGCACTTTTGCGATAGATAGATCGATTGTATGCCCTTGTTTGATTGAATGAAGTGAATTGTTTGCTTTTGCCTCATGTGCATATGGGTAGTGTTTTCTCTTTAGACCCCCTCTATTCTTACATCTCATCTTTTCTAAACCTTCAGATGCCTCCGAGACGTGACCCCGGATTTGCCTTTCCAACGGAGCTCACCCAGTTGATCCAGTAGCAGAACACATTGATGCAGTTGCTAGTCCAGAATCAGAATCAAGGGAACAACAACAACAACCCACCACCACCACCACCTGTTGATCACTTAGCCCGTTTTCTTAGGCTGAATCCGCCGGTGTTTTCCAGTAGCACCAAGCCGATAGTAGCAGATGATTGGCTCCGCAAGACAGCTAGGGAGTTGACCATAGCAGGATGCACAGATGCGGAGAAGGTAAAGTTTGCCGCACATCAGTTAGAATGACCCGCAGCATCATGGTGGGAGAATTTCACAGCCACTTTCCCAGTCGACACTGTCACATGGGACCAGTTTCAGCAGGCTTTTCATACTGCACATGCTTCATCAGGAGCTATGGCCATGAAGAAGCGTGAGTTTTGCAACTTACGCCAAGGAGGACGAACAGTTGGCCAGTATGTAGAGGACTTTAGTAAGTTAGCATGTTATGCCCCAGATGACGTCGCTACGGATGCAGCTAAGCAGGAGAAGTTTCTGGAAGGACTGAATGATGAGTTGAGCATGCAGTTGATGGTAGCAACCTTCAACAACTACCAGGAGTTGGTAGATCGGGCTCGTATGATTGAAGGGAAGCAGCAGCAAATTGAGAATTGCAAGAGGAAGTATGGACAAGGGAAGTACAATTCAGGAGCTCAGCAGAAACCACGTTATACCCCTAGACCGAGAGGACATTTTCAGCACACCCATGGAGGAGGTATCTCGCACAATCACAATGGCACCAAGAATGGTAATGGCAATGGAGGAAGCAACGGCCAGAACCGCACCAACCCATCAACCCCAGCCAAGAAGGACCTGAGCCAAGTCAGTTGCTTTAAGTGTCAGAAGACCGGACATTATGCCAATGAATGTCCTGAAGGACAAAATGGCAATGGAAGTTCTGGGAAGAAGCCGAACCCTTTCAACAGGGGACAGGTGAACCACGTTAGCATGGAGGAGGTTGAAGCTCAGCCCGATGCAATAATAGGTAAGTTTTTGGTTAAGTCATTTACTGCACTCGTTCTTTTTGATACTGGTGCATCACATTCATGCATCTCAAGGGGTTTGTGGATAAGTATAACCTATCAACCCAAGCCCTTAGGTCACCCATGTTAGTAACCTCGCCTGGAGCAGAGTATGTGGCTAGTCTATGGTGTGATCGGTTACCATTAAGGATTGGTAACTATGTTTTTCCCTCAGACCTAATAGTATTGGAATCCCAAGGATTGGATGTGATATTAGGCATGGATTGGTTATCAAAGTATGAAGGGAATATTGAATGTGCTAGTAAGTCAATTTTGCTTACCACCCCAGAAGGGAGAAGGATCAAGTATGTATCCCGACATGTGCCAAAGAGGACTCAAGTAAATTGCCTAACAGGAGTTGTGCAGGAGGAAGTACCAGTGGTAAGGGATTTCCCTGAAGTATTTCCAGAGGAGTTGCCAGGCATGCCACCGGATAGAGATATTGAGTTTTTGATTGAGCTAGTGCCGGGCACAGGGCCAATATCAAAGAGACCATATGGGATGCCAGCAAAGGATTTGGTGGAAATTAAGAAGCAGATTAAGGAGTTACTGGATAAGGGATATATCCGCCCATGTTCTTCACCTTGGGGATCGCCAGTACTTCTAGTGGAGAAGAAGGATGGATCATTAAGGATGGTTGTTGATTATCGAGGATTGAATGAAGTAACGATCAAGAACAAGTACCCACTACCAATGACTAATGATCTGTTTGATCGATTGCAAGGAGCTAAGGTATTTTCCAAGATCGATCTGCGATCAGGATACCACCAGTTGAAGATTCGAGAACAGGATATTCCGAAGACAGCTTTTACCACCAGGTATGGGCTGTACGAGTATACCGTTATGTCATTTGGTCTGACTAACGCACCTGCCTATTTTATGAACATGATGAACAAAGTGTTTATGGAGTTTTTGGATAAGTTCGTCATAGTGTTCATTGATGATATCCTGGTTTATTCGAAGAATGAGGAGGAGCATTTGCGTTTGGTACTTGGAAATCTCAGAGAACATCAATTATATGCCAAGTTCAGCAAATGTGAGTTTTGGTTGAAGGAAATAGGATTCCTCGGACACGTTATATCTGGAGAAGGTATAGCAGTTGATCCCACTAAAGTTGATACCGTGACCAAGTGGGAAGCCCCAACAACAGTTGGAGAGATCCGGAGTTTTCTTGGACTCGCAGGATACTACCGGAGATTTATTGAGAATTTCTCAAAGATTGCGAAGCCTATGACTGAGTTGTTAAAGAAAGATACCAAGTTCATATGGACGGAGGAATGTGAGGCTAGTTTCCAGGAGTTGAAGAAACGCTTGGTTACCTCACCAGTGTTGATTTTGCCAGACCAGACCAAAGATTATGAGGTGTATTGCGACGCTTCACGTCGAGGACTTGGAGCAGTGCTTATGCAGGAAGGGAGAGTTGTTTCATATGCCTCAAGACAACTGAAGCCTCATGAGTTAAATTATGCCACGCATGATTTGGAGTTACCAGCCGTAGTGCATGCTTTGAAAACATGGAGGCATTTCCTCATTGGAAACCATTGTGAGGTGTACACGGATCATAAGAGTTTGAAGTACATTTTCACACAGAAGGAGTTGAACCTCAGACAAAGGAGATGGTTGGAGCTCATCAAGGATTATGATATGAGATTGCATTATCATTCCGGAAAGACAAATGTAGTAGCTGACGCATTAAGCCATAAGAGCCATGTCAATACGTTACTGACGGGAGAAATACCCAAGGAGTTAGCAGAAAATCTTCGTGAACTATGTTTGGAAATAGTTCCGAGAGGTTATGTAGCAGCATTGGAGATTCAGTCAACTTTGATGGATAAAATCAGAGAAGCTCAGAAGACTGACAAAGAGATTGCCGCTATTAAGGAGAAACTGAGCAAAGGAAAAGCTAAAGGATTTCGTGAGGATGAGCACGATACCCTATGGTTTGAAGACCGCATTTACGTGCCCAATGACCCGGAGATCAGGAAGTTTATTTTGCAAGAGGCACACGACTCACCGTATTCAATTCACCCAGGAAATACCAAGATGTATTTGGATCTGAAGGATATTTTCTGGTGGACCGGAATGAAGAAGGATATTGAGGAGTATGTAGCAGTTTGTGATGTATGTTAGAGAGTAAAGGCAGAGCATCAGAAGCCAGCAGGATTGTTACAACCATTGCCGATACCCGAATGGAAGTGGGATAAGCTAGGCATGGATTTTATCACGGGATTGCCCAGGACTCGTTCAGGCTATGACTCGATTTGGGTTGTAGTTGATCGATTGACGAAGGTAGCTCATTTTATCCCGGTAAAGACCACTTACACTAGTGCTAAGTTGGCAAAGATATACATGACCAGGATCGTATGTTTGCATGGAGTTCCAAGGAGTATCGTATCAGATAGAGGAACCCAGTTTACCTCAAAGTTCTGGAAGCAGTTGCACGAAACTTTGGGTACCAGGCTAGAATTCAGTACAACTTTTCATCCACAGACAGATGGACAGACCGAGAGAGTCAATCAGATTTTGGAGGATATGCTGAGAGCTTGTGCGCTAGATTATGGATCTAGTTGGGACGATAATTTGCCATATGCAGAGTTCTCTTACAACAACAGTTACCAAACCAGTTTAAAGATGGCCCCTTTCGAAGCTTTGTACGGAAGGAGGTGGAGGACACTGTTGTCATGGGACAAAGTTGGAGACCGCCAGTTGTTTGGACCTGACTTGATTAAAGAGTCTGAACAGAAGGTGAAGTTGATTCGCGATAGGATCAAGGTAGCCCTGTCCAGACGGAAAAGTTATGCAGATTCTAAATGTAAGTAGACAATTTACGAAGTTGGAGATAGAGCTTATCTTCGAGTATCTCCACTTCGAGGAACAAAGCGTTTTGGAGTTAAAGGGAAGTTAGCACCACGATTTGTAGGACCATATCGAGTTTTGGAGCGTATGGGAGAAGTGGCCTACAAGTTGGAATTGCCTGAAGGATTGTCAGGAGTTCATGATGTGTTCCACATTTCTCAGTTAAAGAAATGCCACGCGGAGATGGCTGACATACCTTTGAGAGACACAGTGCCTTTGGAAACTATTCAGTTGGATAACGATTTGACGTACGAGGAGAAACCAATTAAGATTCTCGAGTTTGCCAGTCGAGTTACCCGCAGCAAGGTTATCAAGTTTTGCAAAGTTCAGTGGAGCCACCACATAGAGGATGAAGCCACCTGGGAGCGAGAGGAAGATTTGTTCAAGGACCACCCTCATCTATTTTCTAGCCAACCCGAATCTCGAGGGCGAGATTCATCTTAAGGGGGGTAGGTTTGTAACATCCCAAATTTCCAATTTGGGATGTTATACATTAGATCATCACTGCATACCATATTTTATTTTGTATTTTGGTTGATCCTAGAAATTCTACGCAACTCAATGACCCACGGAGAGAGTTGGGGATTTCATTATCTTCATATTTGAGTTTTCTCAAATTTTGAGAATATGATCATTTGATTTTATTTATTTTATCATCAATTATTTCTATTACAAAAATATGAGAGAGGGAATAAAATGAATTTCCCAAAATAAAGAAATATTGAGGATTTAATAATAAAATCAAATAGGATTTTATTTCGGAGTTTTTCGGTGTTTTATTTGAATTTAGGAAAAATGTGCATTTTTCAAAATTGCATTTAGGTCCCAAATAAATGTTCACCTTGTGCGGCTTGATTTTAGAAGCCCGTGAAAATTTATTTCGGAATTTTTGGAGTGCGTTTAGTATTTCTTTTTATTTTTCTTCTGCGCGTAATTATTAAAAAAAATCGAACCGACCTAGGGCCGTGTCCGACTAGGACTCCCGGCCCTTTAGGCTATTTAAGACGGGGGGAGGCCCAGCCAGAGCTAACCCTAGCCTGAGCCGCCCCAGCTCCCACCGCCGCCGCCGCGCCGCCTCGCCGCCGGACGCCGCCGCCGCCGCATGCCGCCCGAGGTCCGCCGCCGCCTCGAAATCCGCACCGGTTTATTTATTTATTTATTTCGAAAAACCGTTTAGTTTTTCCATCGGTTTTTTTTAGTTTCATTTTTTTAAAATAGATCGGTTTTTCCGGTTTATTTAATTTAGCGAGCGTTCATCGTTTTCTTTTCTCGGATTAAATCCGCGATTTTTCTGATCGCGATTCCTGATCCGTTTTTCTTTTTAGTATAACTTTTCGCTCGTTTTATCGGAATCAGGCGATTCAAGCGCCTAGAGTTTCGTCTCGAAACCCTCTATCCATTTAACCAACTTAAACAAGATTTTTCTGCTGTAAAATTTGCCCTAGATCCAGATTACTAGAACGAAGTTGTTTTCTTTCGCCGTTTGACTTTCGTTGCTTCGCTCGATTTGATTCTTTTGCCAACCGGAGTTCTTGAGTTGAACCTTCTGGTTAGATCTCTTATTTGAGTTTTACCTGTGCATTAGTTGAGTACTTATTGTATGCTTGTTTGTTTGTCTGCGATAGAATACCCGGAGTGCGCCGCTTGTTACTTTGAATCGCTAGGTTTCCCAGATCATCAGCAAGGCAAGTAACACTTTGATTATACCTTTTCTACTACCTAGTTTTATTGCATTAGATCAACCCTCACACATTGCATGGTTAGGATCTAATTAAATTGTGGGATGGGAAGTAGATGAGGTAGTACCTATTACCTGTTTATTATCAAACCTTTGGGAGTTACTTCTACGTTTGCTTATTATGCCATGCTATGCTAGTAGATGTGGATTGGGTGAGTGATATCCATGACAGATGTGAGTTTTGTTAATTAATGGTTATCTAAGGTAGCAACTTAAACACACATCTGGGTGGATTGAGACACCTGGGTATTCCATGACTTGTCTGTTTTCTTTTGGGCCGCCACCCAGGCTCAAAGGGTTCATGAGACTATTCATACTAGAAACTTCTGTGTGCAGCCACAAGCTATTATGGGCTCTAGCATAGTTGACTAAGTCGTGCGAACTCTTACAGTGGTACACTAGCAGATGTAGGGGATGTAGGTGGTACGGTCTACCCGATCGTAAGGTGCTAGCGCTTCTGAAAGACTATGTCTCGGTCATCCGTCTTCTCAAACACCCTGTAGTGCGAGAAACCCAACGGAGGCGATCGAGTCTTGTGGGGAAAAGTGTGCAAACCTCTGCAGAGTGTAATAAACTAATCATGGTTAGTCGTGTCCCTGGTTATGGACATCTTGAGTATCTAGTACCTGAATTATCATGTGAATCTCAACATGTTACTCTAAATTAATTTTGTTGGGTTATGTTTAAAGATGATGCTTAATTGGGATTGAGAATGCTGTCAACCATTCTCAATGTTTAACAACTACCATGATAGTTAAATAAATTTTATTCCTTTGAAGTAGGGAAAAATTGGCTTTACGCAAAACTGTAACCATAGAGCTTTCCACCGGCCAAATATGCATATAGTATAGTTGTTTCATTCCATTACTCTCTATGTGTTACATTCCCAGCATATTCCATGTGCTGACCTGTTTCGTGCTGCAACGTTAATGTTGCTGACTTTTCAGACGATGATTAAGGAGTTTTAGGTCGTGGTTCTATACACAGTGATGACGTTGGAGTTGATGGACTCACTTATATTCCAAGACTTCTGTTGTTATCGTTATTAGATGGCCTTAAGCCATATTTATTGTAATAAGTTCTCTTTTGAGACACTCGATGTAATAAGTGTGTGATTGCTACTCTGCTATAAATCCTTCGAGTACTGTGTGGTGTCAGCATTACTGATCCAGGGATGATACCAGAGCACAGAGATCAGACTGTTTGAGGTCTGGTCGCTACACTAGCCCCCTGCCCCACTCGCCTATAAAAAGTGACGCGGGGCTGGGAACTTGTGATAGCCTGGCTTATTAGGGATGATAGACTACTCATATCAATAAGGAATTCCTTCTTTTCTGGGAGCCCATTCGGACAGAACACCGAAGTTAAGCGTGCTCAGCTTGGAGTAGTATCAGGATGGGTGACCGACTGGGAAGTTGCTCCCGGGTGCGCACGAGTGAGGACAAAGTGCGCAAAAAAGACTTGTATTTATCTGTGGAGCCATTCTAGATCCTGCCAGGAGTAACGACCACCGGCGGTTGTGTCCGAGGCATTACAAGTTGGTATCAGAGCCAACCCTCGCGGTTACACGGATGGTTGCGGACAGGTGCATGGTCATGTTGTTCATGACGTTTGTGACCCATCGTGGCACCCGGCATGGCACATGTACCGGACTGGAAGCACAGACGTTTGTGCCAAGAGGGAATGTTCCTGTGGCCCGATGAGGACGTCGATTCCTCTGAGTGGGGGTGTATGTGATAGCCTGGCTTATTAGGGATGATAGACTACTCATATCAATAAGGAATTCCTTCTTTTCCGAGAGCCCATTCGGATAGAACTCCGAAGTTGAGCGTGCTCATCTTGGAGTAGTGTCAGAATGGGCGACCGACCAGGAAGTTGCTCCCGGGTGCGCACGAGTGAGGACAAAGTGCACAGAAAAGACTAGTATTGATCTGTGGGGCCGGTCTAGATCCCGCCAAGAGTAACGACCACCGGCGGGTGTGTCCGGGGTGTTACATCACTTCTTCACACATCTCACTCCTTCCTTTCCCTTAGCAGTTCTCGCCCACCATGGTGAGAGCCTAGGGGGGCAACACTATCCCAGTGATGGCAACGAGAACTTCTGCTCAATAGCATCTCCCTCCTCCCATCCTAGACATTGGGGTGGAGCCCGTGGTGAGAGGAGGTGGGAGGGGGAGAGGTCATGGCCGTCGTGGCGTTCGGGATTGAGGAGGGCAAGGGGGCACCCTGGCGCCCCTCTACCCATCGCCCAACCTCCAATTGAGGGGCACGTCGAAGAACAGCCGCTGGAATTCAACATCAGACTGCATAGATCCCCATGCGGTCGTCTTCGCCTCCCTACTCCATTCGCAAGAGTGATGGAGCTTGAACAGCTACGCGCATTGAAGTTTCACATGAGGGGCTGCGGTAATGGCAGCATGTGGGTGGATGTGGACTTCCCTGCCCCTCATGTCATGTTCTTCGACGCGGCTGGAAAACCTTTGCTCGTGCCCATAGCTTGTCGGAAGGGCACGTCCTCCATTTTGAATTAATGGAGGTCAATCTGCTCTCAGACAAGGTCTTTGGGTGCTCGGGTGCTCGCTTAGGGTGCTGTGCGGGGAGCTCGACCGACAACGAAATCTCCTCCTCGAGCGATAGCGACAAGCAGGACAGTGACGGCAATGACGATGACGTCGACAGGGAGGATGACGTCTCCGACCCAGGTTGAACACGAGCCGCACCATCACTGTCAGGCGGCGACACCACTGTCGGTGTCAAAACCAGCGGATCTAGGGTAGGGGTCCCGAAATGTGCGTCTAAGGTCGATGGTAATAGGAGACAGGGGACACGATGTTTACCTAGGTTTGGGCCCTCTCTATGGAGGTAATACTCTACTTCCTGGTTGATTGATCTTGATGAATATGAGTTGATCTACCATGAGATCGAGATGGCTAAACCCTAAAAGCCTAGCCTATATGACTATGGTAATGATTGTTGTTCCTCCGGACTAAGTCCTCCGGTTTATATAAACACTGGGAGGATCTAGGGTTACGTCGGTTACAAAGAAAGGAATCTACTTATTTGATCGCCAAGCTTGCCTTCCACACCAAGGAGAGTCCCATCCGGACACGGGTGCAGTCTTCGGTCTTCGTATCTTCATAGCCCATCAGTCCGGCCCATGGCTAACAGGCCGGACACCCGAGGACCCCTTAGTCCATGACTTCCTCAGTAGCCCCTGAACCAGGCTACAATGACGAGGTGTCCGGCATGTAGATTACCTTCGGCATTGCAAGGCGGGTTCCCCTTTCTGAATACTTCAGGATAGTCTTCGGACGAAATGACAGTGTCTGGTACTGCAACAGGCACAACCGCAGAGAATATAATACTTCACGAGTCCCATCTGCTGACAATTTTTTATACGATGACATCACGTCTGTCCGCTCATTATATCGAACCGTTTTTGTCTATTGTTCCGCGTTTCGAGATGTGGTTGTCATTGGCACTTCTTGTCAAAAGCAGAGATCGTGTCCCCTTATTGCGGGATTCTCATCAATACGGGCGTGGGTCACCCAACCGTGCCGTTTACACAGCCCTTGGGAATACGCGAGTTTTAGGGCGAGTGGGGAGGCGTTCGATATGCACTACCTTTATAAGGGGATAAGGATTCCCCTTCTTCTCCCACGCCTTCTCTCTTCCTCTGCCCTTCCACTCTTGAGCTCCAGCGCCCGAGTTCTCATCTTCTTCCCACTCGAGCAATCACTCAGCCATGTCCAGATCCGGAGGTCAAGGCAAGTGGATGGCCTCCTCCATTAAGGGGAAGGACATTACTGAGCTTCGGGCGGCCGGGTACCTGGCAAAGGAAACCGCCCACCATCTTCCAGCCTAGGGGCAAGTCGTCCCCTCACCGAAGCCCAGCGAGAGGGTGGTATTCATCCCTCATTTCCTTCGCGGGCTAGGGTTTCCACTCCACCCTTTCATCCACTGGCTGATGTACTATTATGGGATAGACTTCCATGATCTATCCCCGAACTCTTTCCTCAACATCTCAGCATTCATCGTCATGTGTGAGGCCTTCGTCCGCATCCAACCCCACTTCTGGCTGTGGCTCAATGTCTTCAATGTGAAGCCGAAGGTGGTGGATGGCTAGCACGCGGAGTGCGGAGGCGCCATGGTGAGCAAGCTGACCATTGTCTCCTAGCCAAAAGGCACATTTGTAGAGACTGTCAAGGAATGGCGGAAATAGTGGTTCTACATCACAGAACCTCGTGGCGCCACCTGGGCCGTGGCTGCTGAATTCAACTCTGGCGCTCCTATGCGACTCACCTCCTGGGTCGAGAAGAGCCCGAACTGGTGTTCGCCAGATGAGCTGATAGCGCTACAGACGTGCGTTGAAAGCATGGTGGACAAAGATGTCAAACTTGTTGATGTAATCCAGGTTATGCTAGTAAACCAGATTCTCCCGTGCCAAAGCCGAAGCCGCCCTCTATGGGAGTTCAATCCGAAGAAGCACCATACCCTGAAGAGGCTCTTCGAAACCACTCACGAAGATGCCTGGAAGTTGCTCTTCAAGGGCAACAAGACACCGCCGGCCACAGATTCAGACCGCGGGCACGACATTAACCACCTCGCTAATGAGGTATGTTATTTTCAACGCATCCCCTACTTGCTTGTTTCAAGGATGATATCTAAGCTTTCATTATCATTGCTTCTTCATGGTTGGATGGAGAGGGCGAAGCAGATCCAGTGTCCGGCTCCGCTGCCCAACGAACCAGTCATCCCGCGCCTGGAGAAGATGCTGGTACCGGCGCCCTATACGGCGCCGGAGAAAAAGGCCAAGAAGAAGGCCAAGGGGGTCCGGAGTGGCCCCAGCCACAAGAGTACTTCGGACATGACGTCCGAAGTCAAGACCCGCTCATCTGCCGTCGAAGACGATGACGAGGAGGAGGAGGAAGACAGCAATTGTCCCCCTGATGGGGGGAGGAAGAAGAGGGCGGCCTCCACAAATCTGGAGGCGGCGGCGTCCAAGAAGGGGAAAGGCCCTCTCGCGGACAACTCCGCATGGGACGTCGACAGCAGTCTGGAGCGGCGCCCCCGGAACAAGCCCCTGGCCGCATCGTGAGTACTAGGAACCTGCACACATCCATTTATCCAACCTCTCCACCTTATGGTATTTTATATGACTGATCATGTTATTGTAGTACGGCCCACGACAGCCCCCAGCGATCCTCATCAAGAGGCTCGTTGGATTCGAAAGCAATGGCCCGCTATTCACTGTCAGCCGCTTACTCTCCCAAGGCCAAGGGAGACGATGAGGTGCTATCCCAAAGGACCTTCCTAGGCCAGGGAAAGGTTCAGGATATCGTCATGGCGGCGCCGGAGGGCGACACCTCGGCCGCCGAACACATGGGGGAACAGACCCCCATGGGGACAGATGATGGGGGCCATGCTCAGTTCGACCCTCATCCGAACATGGATCCGGAGACCCATGCGGCTCCGGAATCCGACAGGCAGCCTCCTTCCAGAGAGGGGGGCGTGCCTATCCCACCGGTGACCCCTGTCCATCCAGAGGAGCCGATAATCTACTGGAAGCGCTACAAGGCGCTTCCATTATGGAAGAACACCGTATCCTTATGGGTACGGTGATTGAGAAGGTTTAGTCCGTCAAGCATGGACTGACCGAAGCCTGCAGTGGCCTGCTGACAGGTTTTGAGGTAAGCGACACCAAAGGGAAAATACGTATATATAGACAATAGCCCCTGAGACACTGTCCGGTGTCAGAAAGAAAAGCCGAATAGAGGATCAATTAAATTTTGCAGGGAACTAACTAAATGTGTCTTATGTGAATAAGCAGGCGTCGTTGCTGGCCGCGACCTCACACACTGCTGAAGTCTCTGGACTAAAGCAGAGACTGGAGTGGGCCGAAGAGGAGCTCGGCCAAGCGAGGAAGCAGCTGGTAGACCAACAAGGTATGTAGTGACTCGCTATATATTCAGAAAGAATATATGATGTATACTAACCGTAATGTCATGATATGCGTAGGAGCGACGACCGAGGTCGAGGCCCTTAAAAAGGCCCTGGCCGAAGCCGAGGGAAAAGCTTTCAAGGAGCATGCTGCTCGTAAAAAGCTTAAGGCCAGGCTGAATGAGGTCCATCGGGAGCTCCAAGATGCTGTCAAGAAGTATGAGGCCTTGGAGGGAGATGTTTCAGCTCGAGAGGCCAAACTCTCAAAGGTTCGCCAAAGCACGGAAGCGCCATGAGGTCAAGAGGATCGCAGTGGGTAAGGCATTTAGTATACAAAGCAAGCATGTGAAGAAAAATATTTCCTACAAACCCGGATTCGGAGTTCTCCAGGGGCATTTGCAGATCTGCCGCAAAGTGTGTCCGACGTCGCGGAATTCTTCCGAGCCGAAGAAGGGAGCTCAACGGAGAAACTGTTCTGGTTGCAATACCTTGCGCCAGAACATCCAGTGCCCTTCACCGATCAGCTAAAACAGCTAGTCGAGATGCATAGGGTGGCCGAACTGTCCATGAAGGATTTGATAATCCGGCTGTGGCCTGCCGAAGTTATACCTAGCAGCTACTTCAGACTCATGAAGTGGCTGGTTGGTGCCTGCCCTCGGCTGGACATTGTCAAGAGGTCGGCTTGCATCGAGGATGCGCGCATGGCCTTCGCTCGCGTCAAGGTGTGGTGGGCAAAGATGGATGTCGTCAAGCTTGTGACCGAGGGGCCATGTCGGTGTCAAAACTGGCGGATCTCGGGTAGGGGTCCCGAACTGTGCGTATAAGGCGGATGGTAACAGGAGGCAGGGGACACGAAGTTTTACCCAGGTTCGGGCCCTCTTGATGGAGGTAAAACCCTACGTCCTGCTTGATTATTCTTGATAATATGAGTAGTACAAGAGTTGATCTACCACGAGATCGGAGAGGCTAAACCCTAGAAGCTAGCCTATGGTATGATTGTATGTTGTCCTACGAACTAAAACCCTCCGGTTTATATAGACACCGGAGGAGGCTAGGGTTACACAAGGTCGGTTACAAAGGAGGAGATATGCATATCCGTAGTGCCTAGCTTGCCTTCCACGCCAAGTAGAGTCCCATCCGGACACAGGATGAAGTCTTCAATCTCGTATCTTCATAGTCGAACAGTCCGGCCAAAGGATATAGTCCGGCTGTCCGAAGACCCCCTAATCCAGGACTCCCTCAGTAGCCCCTGAACCAGGCTTCAATGATGATGAGTCCGACACGCAGTGTTGTCTTCGGCATTGCAAGGCGGGTTCCTCCTCTGAATACACCACAGAAGAGTTTGAATACAAGGATAGTGTCCGACCCTGCAAAATAAGTTCCACATACCACCGTAGAGAGAATAATATTTCCACAAATCTAATCTGCTGACACGTTTTGGCAGCACGACATCACGCCACGGCCAGGTAATTATTTGAACCGTTTTTCTTTAACTAGCCCCACACATAATGCGAGGCGGTTTCTTGACACGTCTTGTCAAAGCAGAGATCGTGTTCCCCTTATCACGGGATTCTCATCAATACAAACATGGGCAACCCAATCGTGCCTGTTGGTATGACTCCTAGATCTTAGGTAAGTCTCGAACGGCCACGAGGAGGACGCCCGATATTCATCCCCTTTATAAAGGGACAAGGCTTTTTCTTTTTCCCTCCCATGCTCAATCAAATCCTTCCCCCGCCTCAAGTTCTAACACCCAAAGCCCTGGTCAGGTGCTTCAGACCTTCAATCATGTCCGGATCCAGCCTTCAAGGCCGGTGGATGCCTTCCTCCGTCACGGAGGAGGACATCAAGAAGTTGAGGGAGGCCAGATATCTGACCGCCGAAATTTCGCATAGGCTGCCCGCCCGAGGGCAGGTCGTCCCTACTCTCGAACCCAACGAGAGCGTTGTGTTCGTCTCCCACTTCCTCCGAGGACTAGGCCTCGCTCTGGATCCCTTTGTAAGGGGTCTTATGTTCTATTACGGGCTGGATTTTCACGATCTGGCCCCGGATTCCCTTCTTCACATCTCGTCATTTATTGTCGTTTGTGAGGCCTTCCTCCGCATTACCCCTCACTTCGGCCTGTGGCTCATGACCTTTGATGTGAAGCCGAAGATGGTCGAGGGGCAGTATGAAGCGTGCAGAGGTGCTCTAATAAGCAAAATTGTTGACGCTCCATGGCCAAAGGGTTTCTTTCCAGAGGTGTCCGGATTGTGGCAACGGGAGTGGTTTTACGTCACAGCTCCCCGAAGTGCCAAGTGGGTAGCTGCCCCCGCCTTTCGCTCGGGCCCTCCACCACAATTGATGTCATGGATCAGCAGGGGGCTGAGCTGGGGTCCAGGCAAGGACGTGCCAATACTACAAAGCCGTATCCGAGATCTCTTTGAGGGAGATTTTAGTCTGGTTATGGTAATGCAAGTCATGATGGTTCGTCGAGTCCAGCCTTGCAAACGCCGGCCCCTCCGCATGTGGGAATTCAACCCGGAAGGACCGCACACTATTCAGAACTTCCTCGGCATGACGCATGAGGAGATGTATAAATCGTTCTTCGGACCCCAAATAGAGTGTCCGAACACTAGCGAGGACGTGGGCCTGAGCTGCAACCGCCCCGCTGCCCAAGTAAGTAATCTGATGGCTGAACAGGCTGTCCTTTTATTTATCATGACATCATTCTGAAGAACCGCTCTTTGACCAGGACTGGATAACAAAGGCGAACATGATTCGTTGTTCGGCCCCCCTTCCCGAAGGCTTGGACAATCTGGTGCTGGAAAAGATGCTCGAGCCAGCACCTTGTCTAGTGCCCTCAAAGGAAGATGAAGGGCGGAATAAAGAGGGCGAAAGCGCCTCCGCGAAGGAGGTTAGCTGGGGAGAAGGGACTGAAACTTCCTCTCCCCAGGGAAGGAAGAGGACCGCCTCCGAGGACCCGAAGACAGTGGTCTCCAAACGGGGGAAGAAATATTCGCCGGAGGGTCCTGCCTCAGGGGCTACCCTGGCCGCACTATGCCCTCAAGGGGATCAGCTCTCCACTGAGCTGTAAGTAAAAGGTTACTTAATAATGAAAATATCTCGCTTTACTTCTGAGAAAAATAACCGAAGCATTTATCTTGCAGTTCGGATCTTAGCCCTTCTCAGTAGAGCTCGTCTTCAGGGGATCTTCTTCCAGAGATGATGGAGAGCGAAACGCCTCCCCCTACCACACCGCCTCACGAGGCGGGCGACCCCGAGGTGTCGTCGCGGAGGGTTTCTCCTGATCCGGCAAGGCCAGAAGGTAATCCTATGGCCACCCGAAGTCCTCAGTATCCGGCTCTTAAAGAGAGCAATCGAAAGAGTCCGACACCGTCTGGTGCATGGTCGGACGTACTGAGGGATCTGTTAGAGCGAGTGACTATCTCAGAAGAGCACCGTACGTTGATGGGTACGGTGATTGAAAGGATTTCGTCCGCCGAAAGCGGGTTGCATGAAGCTTTTATGAGTCTACTGACGGGTTTTGAGGTACGTGAAATGATGTACATTTTTGACAGTACCGCACATTTTTAGATGTGCCCTGTGTAGATAGTAGCCACTGAGACTCTGGTTGTCGTCGACAACAGCGGCAAACAGAGGATCATAGTCCCAAGTAATAACCGGACCGCTTGTATGCACAGGTGGTTGAAGCTCCGGTGGCTAGCCGAACTGATGGGTTTGCCGAACTAAAGCGGCAGCTAGATGCGGCAGATGCCGACATCGTGCTTGTCAACAAGCAGCTTGACGAGGCACAGGGTAGGTGATTTTTCTAGTGATTGTCACGTAATAAGAGCAGCATGATGCCAGTATCTTTAATATGTTGTGACTGCAGATGGAGCTGCCACCGTGGAGACCCTTCGGGCGGAGCTTGCCCGAGCCAAGGAGCAAGCAAGGAGTAGCAATGCGGCTGCCTTAAAGGCGGCCGGAGAGTTAATGGCTGAATAGGCCGCGCATTGCGAGAGCAAGGAAAAAATAGCCAAGATGGTTGTAGAGTTAAAAGATGCTTCTGACCGTTGCCGGCTTCTTGAAGAGGAAAATCGGGCGAAGCTGACGGACCTGGAGAAGGCCCGGGTGGCTGCTAAGGAAGCCCGCTCCAAAATTAGAGTGACGAAGGAGGAGCTGCATCAAGCTGCAGATATTGTGTCCGGGAAGCCCTTCTTGTTGCAGACTAAGTTCGGGGATCCGAAGTATGCTCCTCTGGACCGGCTATGGTGTTCTGCGGACGCCTACGTGGATTTGGCTGCAAGTGCTGCTGATGCAGCCGAATACTTCAAGGATCGGAAAGATCACGAAGTGGAAAAATTGTTTTGGTCACAGTTTCATGCTCCAGCCTGTCCGCTGCTGTTGAATGAGCAAATGGCCGAGTGGGTCGAGCTCCATAGATTATCCGGACTTGCCATGAGGTCCGTTGTGGATCATCGGTGGCCGAGAGGGCCAAGGCCGAATAGCTACCTTAGCTTAGTGCAACAATTCCTTGGTGTTGTGCCACACATTGATGCTGTAAAGAGGTCGGCGTGCATAGAAGGTGCGCGGATGTCCCTTGCCCTTGTCCAAACATACTGGGCGGAGATGGATGCCACCAATGTTGTGGCACAGGGTTCGGCCATTGGCCGAGTGGCTGCCGAGCACTATTTTGAAGAAGTTCTTGGAGGCGCTCGTTCGCTAGAGGCTCAGTGCTCGAAGAATATTATGTTTGAGTGACATGTATTCCCATTGCAAAAACAATGTTTTCTTGAATATATCAAGGCATTATTTATACTTTTGCCCGAAAGTACTATGATGCCTCCTGTGCGGCCGTTTATGTATATATATATATAACCTGAAAGATGGCAGTCGTCGGCTTCAGCCCCCACGCATATAATGACGGGGTGTTCGCAGAAGACGCATGTTCACACTTGATCCAATGTCAGTGTGAAAACTGGTGGATCTCGGGTAGGGGGTCCCGAACTGTGCGTCTAAGGCGGATGGTAACAGGAGGCAGGGGACACGATGATTTACCCTGGTTCGGGCCCTCTTGATGGAGGTAAAACCCCACGTCCTGCTTGATTATTCTTGATAATATGAGTAGTACAAGAGTTGATCTACCACGAGATCAGAGAGGCTAAACTCTAGAAGCTAGCCTATGGTATGATTGTATGTTGTCCTACGGACTAAAACCCTCCGGTTTATATAGACACCGGAGGAGGCTAGGGTTACACAAGGTCGGTTACGAAGGAGGAGATATGCATATCCGTATTGCCTAGCTTGCCTTCCACGCCAAGTAGAGTCCCATCCGGACACGGGACGAAGTCTACAATCTCGTATCTTCATACTCCAACAGTCCGGCCAAAGGATATAGTCCGGCTGTCCAGAGACCCCCTAATCCAGGACTCCCTCGGGCCGCCTGAAGGCAAGGAGCACCACACGCTGGCGCGGTATTTTGAAGACATCCTGGAGGGGTCCTGCATTGTGGTGACGCAATGTGCGCAAGACATTATATTTGAATGAATATATTCATGTTGTCTCTGCCTTGTATGATGAAACAAATTGGGTTTGTAATATAATGCTTGTTATGTTTTAAATTTTACCTCCTGTGAGGCCGTGTTGTATGAAATCTGAGGGTTGGCCAGTCGTCGGCTTCTGTCCCCACGTAGGTAGTACGAAGGTGTTCGGGATGGAATCTAAACAATCTTGATCCAATTATATGGTCCTTGAAGGAGTTGTTTTGCACAATGAACCAGGAAATAAGACTATGCGGCTTTAACTCCCTCACTTAGCCATAGGAGTTCGACAATAAAAACATGGACGCAGCCCCTAGTATCCGAACCAGAGTGCTATAAGCGTCTGATCGGGAAGTACCGATCCTTCGCGTAATGCGGAAGAAATCTCCAACAATTTGCAACCTCCGAAGAGCTGACCGGCTCTTGCCGCATCATGACAGTTAGTTTTCGGCTTTCTCTACTGAGGTGCTCCTTTGGATAAACCAAGGCACAATCGCAGTTGTTCTCCCTTTACTACCTTAGCCAATATAGCGGAATGTAAGGTAGCAAGCACAGGAGCCGGGCAACCCAACTATTGACCAAAGACATGATTCTGAGCCAATGCATATAATGCTAAATTCGGGGTGCCGAACTTTATAAAAAGTGTTCGGACTTTTGTTGCCGTAGTGTGGGGTGCTATGAAGCCCGTAGCAAACATCCAACGTTCCAAAGTGTACGGGTGCTACCTGATAGGGTTACCCACAGGGAGAAAAAGAGAGAAAAAAAGAAAGAAAACAGAAAGGGTGCGAAGGTAATAAGATGGGGCCCTAAAGCTCTAGCCGCGAACTATTTTCATTGTAATTTGACTAATACGTCGAGGCGCATTGATACAAGTAGTGCGACAAGCAACAGGCTATTTAACATGCCAAAAACCAAGGGAGAGCTGCATGTGGGTCCTAAAAAACAGGTGGAGTGATTGTTAACGAAACCACCTTGAAGATCCCCCGTATGTTTGCGTTTCTCGCCATCTTGGTGTGTTTATCGTTCAAGAGGCCTGGTGATCAGGCCATCAGATGGGGCCTGCGGGATTGAAACCTGAAAAGGAAACGAATAAAAGTGAAAATATGTGTGTATCCGGTGTCGGTTGAGCCGTAATGTGGATCACAAACTAGCTATGCCTCCATCGATGCCCATGGAATTTTGAGTGCGTAGTTATGTACGCACGGTGCGAATGCCACTACTTAACCAGGACTAAGACGGAGGCCGAATTGCTTGTCTAGCTCCTGACGAGCCGAGCTGTCCTGCTGCAGGGTAATTCGGACCCTCTTGACGGTGTCCGTCGGCTCGGCAGCCGAATTAAGGTTCTGCTTGAGAAGGTCGCTCTGTACTTCTGCCGCTAAGGCAGCTGTGTGCTCTTCTGTACGGAGGGAACGTTCCGTATTTCCATTGACTGTTATGACGCCACGTGGACCGGGCATCTTGAGCTTGAGATAAGCATAGTGTGGCACTGCGTTGAATCGGGCGAATGCGGTCCGTCCGAGCAGTGCATGATAGCCGCTGCGAAAGGGGACTATGTCAAAGATTAACTCCTCGCTTCGGAAATTGTCCAGAGATCCGAAGACAACCTCGAGTGTGATTGAGCCCGTACAGCGGGCCTCCACACCTGGTATGACTCTTTGAAGGTAGTCTTTGTGGGCTTGATTCGTGATGGATGAATGCTCATTTTGCACTGTATCCTGATAGAGCAAGTTGAGGTTGCTGCCACTGTCCATGAGGACTCGCGTCAGGTGGAACCCATCAATTATTGGGTCTAGGACCAGTGCGGCTGAACCGCCGTGACGGATACTGGTTGGATGATCCCGACGATCAAAAGTGATCGGGCATGACGACCATGGATAAAATTTTGGGGTGACTGGCTCTATCGCATAGACGTCCCTGGGTGCGCACTTGCACTCCCTCTTGGGATGTGGGTAGCATATATCATGTTCACCGTTTTGACTTGAGGGGGAGACTTCTTCTGTCCCCCTGTGTTCGGTTGCCGGGGCTCTTCCTCGTCGTCCTCGCTTTGTGATCCCTTTTACCTGTTCTCGGCATTTAATTTGCCGGCCTATTTGAAAACCCAGCAATCTCTATTGGTATGATTGGCTGGTTTGTCTGGGGTGCCGTGTATCTGGCACAGGCGATCGAGTATGCGGTCCAGGCTGGATGGTCCCTGATTGTTTCTTTTGTATGGTTTCTTCCGCTGGCTGGACTTGGAGCTGCTAAATCCGGCGTTGATTGTAGTGTCATCGGTATTATCACCATTGCTTCGATGTTTGTGCCTGTTACGTCGGAGCTTGCCATTGTTGTTTTTGACCTCGGAGGGGCCTGCCTCGCTGGCTGTGTTTTTCCTACAAGCCAGCCAACTATCCTCACCCGCGCAAAAGCGGGTCATGAGTGCCGTAAGGGCTGCCATAGATTTTGGCTTTTCTTGGCCAAGGTGGCGGGCGAGCCATTCGTCGCGGATGCTATGTTTAAAGGCCGCTAGGGCTTCGGCATCCGGACAGTTGACGATCTAGTTCTTTTTGGTTAGGAACCTAGTCTAGAATTTCCTGGCTCACTCTCCTGGTTCTTGAACTATGTTGTTTAAGTCATCGGCGTCTGGTGGCCGGACATATGTACCTTGGAAGTTGTCGGGGAAGGCTTCTTCCAAGTCCTCCTAGCTGCCGATAGAATTTTTAGGCAGGCTGTTTAACCAGTGTCGAGCTGGTCCTTTAAGCTTTAGTGGGAGGTATTTGATAACATGGAGGTCGTCTCCGTGGGCCATGTGGATGTGGAGGATAAATTCCTCGATCCATATCATGGGATCAGTTGTCCTGTTGTATGATTCAATATTCACGGGTTTGAACCCTTCGGGGAATTCGTGATCCATTACTTCATCAGTGAAGCAAAGAGGGTGTGGGGCGCCTCTATATCTGGTCGCATCATGACGTAGCTCCGATGGAGTCCGTCTGCAGTTGTCGGCTCGGGCATGACTAGGTTTGTCACGTTCGAATAGGTAGCCGTCATCACGTGTCGGGGAATGTCCTCGTGATCTGTAAATCGATCGGGTATATCCTGCTGTGCTATCCAGGGTCTGCCGGAGGTTGTATGTATGACCCCAAACTGTTTTGTCTTTATTTTTACGTGGTGGCGGGCAGGATGCTGTTCGGCCTGAGTTGCGGCTCTATCCCGACCACGTGGTGGTCGGTCTGCCGCACTGTCATGACCGCATAGTGGTCGGTCGGCCGCATTACGCGAGGGAGGCATGGGCTTCGGCACCTCTTCATCGAACAGAGGTAGCAACCTTCGCTTCGGGTAACTCTTGGCTGGGCGTTTGAGGCCGTATTCTTTGGCTGCCAAGACATTAGTCCACCTGTCGACGAGCAGATCTTGGTCAGCTTGAAGCTGTTGCTGCTTCTTTTTCAGCCTCCTTGCGGAGGCTATTAGCTGGCGCTTGAAGCGCTCCTGCTCGAGAGGTTCCTCAGGCACGATGAAATCTTCATTGCCGAGGCTTTCCTCATCCTCGAAGAGCGGATGATAACTATCGTCCTCCGAGTCATTGGGCCTGGCCTGTTCGTCGGGGCTAGCTTGCCCGTTTACTTGCTCATCCTGTTCGGATGTTACCTCAGCAAGGTCTTCATTGTTTTCGGCGTCGTCCGGAGTATTATTTTCTCCGGTGCCAGCATTGTTGTCTTTTGAACGATGTGACTTAGAGCGGCGCCGAGGACGCCGGTGTTTTTGCTGTATCTCAGGAGGTTTATTCTTGACTGGATTTTCCTTGTCATCGTCGTTGGTTGTTTTGGGTGTGTCCACCATGCACACATTATACGAAGAAGTGGCCATCCAGCATCCAGTAAATGGTGGATTTTGGTGTTGGGGAACGTAGTAATTTCAAAATTTTCCTATGCACACGCAAGATCATGGTGATGCATAGCAACGAGAGGGGAGAGTGTCGTCCACGTACCCTCATAGACCGTTAAGTGGAAGCGTTATGACAACGCGGTTGATGTAGTCGTACGTCTTCATGATCGACGGATCCTCAGTACCGAACATACGGCACCTCCGCGTTCAGCACACGTTCAGCTCAGTGACGTCCCGCGAACTCACGATCTAGTAGAGCTCGAAGGAGAGTTTTGTCAGCACGACGGCGTGGTGACGATGTTGATGAAGCTACCATCGCAGGGCTTCACCTAAGCACCGCTATAGTATGACCGAGGTGGATTATGGTGGAGGGGGGCACCGCACACGGCTAGGAGAGATCAATGATCAACTTGTCTTTGGGGTGCCCCACCCCCGCCCCCGTATATAAAGGAGCTAGGGGGAGGCGGCCAGCCAGGAGGAGGGCGCGCCAAGGGGGGGAGTCCTACTCCCACCGGGAGTAGGACTCCTCCTTTCCTAGTAGGAGTAGAGAAGGGGAAAGGGAAGGAGAGATGAGGAAGGAAAGGGGGGTTGTCGGTGTCAAAACTGGCGGATCTCGGGTAGGGGCTCCCGAACTGTGCGTCTAGGCGGATGGTAACAGGAGACAAGGGACACGATGTTTTTACCTAGGTTCGGGCCCTCTCCATGGACATAAAACCCTACTCCTGCTTGATTAATATTGATGATATGGGTAGTACAAGAGTAGATCTACCACGAGGAAAGAGAGGCTAAACCCTAGAAGCTAGCCTATGGTATGATTGTTGTTATTGTGTCCTACAGACTAAACACTCCGGTTTATATAAACACCGGAGGGGGCTAGGGTTACACAGAGTCGGTTACAATGGGAGGAGATCTACATATCTGTATTGCCAAGCTTGCCTTCCACGTCAAGGAAAGTCCCATCCGGACACGGGACGAAGTCTCCAATCTTGTATCTTCATAGTCCAAGAGTCCGGCCAATGGTTATAGTCCGGCTATCCGGATACCCCCTAATCCAGGACTCCCTTAGTAGCCCATGAACCAGGCTTCAATGACGACGAGTCCCGTACGCAGATTGTCTTCGGCATTGCAAGGCGGGTTCCTCCTCCGAATACTTCATAGAAGATTTTTGAACACGAGGATCATGTCCGGCTCTGCAAAACAAGTTCCACATACCACCGTAGAGGGAGATAGTAACATTACACAAATCTAATATGCTGACGTATTCTGTTAGCGTGACATCACACCACAGCCATGCCTTTAGTCGAATCGTTTTTTACTGTCCCACCTCAACGCGTTTTGCGAGGCGGTTTCCTTTGCATGTCTTGTCAAAGTAGAGATCGTGTCCCCTTATCGCGGGTTTCTCATCAATACGGGCGTGGGTAACCCAACCGTGCCATTTATTACGGCGCTTGGGGGATAAGCGAGTTTTACCAGGCTGGTGGGGACGCATAGTTTCGTCCGCCCATATAAAGGGATAAGGATTCACATTTTCATCCACGCCTTCTTCCTCCTTTGCTCATCCATTTTCGCACACTCGAGCTCTAGCGCCCAAGTCTACACTTCCCACCTCAACCCTCTCCAACCATGTCCGGAGCGGGAGGCAGGTGGATGGTCTCCTCCGTCACGGAGGGACACATCAAGAAGCTGAGGAGAGCCGGATACCTGCCCGGCAACATCGTGCACCGGCTCCCAGATGAGGGGCAGCTCATCCACACCCCCAGGCCCCACGAGAGGGTACTATTCCTTACCCATTTCCTCCGTGGACTAGGATTCCCTCTCCACCCATTCGTCTGGGGGCTCATGTTCTACTACGGCCTGGATTTCCATGATCTGGCCCCGAACTTCATCCTCAACATCTCGACGTTTATCATCGTGTGCGAGGCCTTCCTCCGCATCAAGCCCCACTTCGGCTTATGGCTGAAGACCTTCAATGTCAAGCCGAAGGTAGTGAGCGGCCGCCAGGCGGAGTGCGGAGGCGCCATGGTGGGCACGATGCCCAACGTCACATGGCTCGAGGGCTCCTTCGTGGAGACCATAAAGAGGTGGAAATCGGGGTGGTTCTATATCACCGAGCCGCGTGACCCCGAATGGGCAGCGGCCCCCGAGTTCCGATCTGGCATCCCCACGCGGCTCACCTCCTGGCAAGAGAAGGGCCTGTCCTGGTGTAGTTCGGGAGAGCTGACCGGACTCCAAACATGTATCCAAAACATGGTGAGCAAGAAGCTCAAACTCGTCAACGTAGTCCAGGTCATGCGCATCCGCCAGATCCTCCCGTGTCAACGACAGGCTTTCAACTTGTGGGAGTTCGACCCGGCCCAGCACCAAACTCTGAACAGGCTCTTAGACACAACACACGAGGATGCCTGGAAGGTGCTATTCAAGGGCGCCGAAGTTCCCCCTCCCACTACCAACGATCGCGTATTCTGCGCGAAGCGCCAAGCCAGCGCGGTAACCTATTTTTACCTCTTACAGGATACTCATTTTTCATAGTTTGACTCTATGCGGGATCTAAGATCCCGTACCTTTGACAGGACTGGCAGGAGACGGCTGGACCGATCGACTGTCCGGCTCCTTTGCCCGAAGGCCTAGCAGACGCCCGATTGGCGGAGCTGCTGGTTCCGGCACCTTACGTGGTGCCGGAGAAGAAGGACAAGAAGAAGGCCATGGGAACCCGAAAGAGTTCCCGGCGCCCGGTGGTGTCGGACTCGTCGTCCGATGACTCCGAGGTGCACTCCTCCCATGAAGATAAGGAGGAGGAAAAAGAGGCTTCTTCCCCTCCAGCAGGGGGAGAAAAGAAAAGGACGGCCGCCCCAATGGGGGAGGCCGGAGGGTCCAAGAAGGGAAGGACCCTTCCTCCAGACTACTCCACCAACACCACCGGCGGCGAAGAGGAGTGGCCGCCCAGGGCCAAGCCCCTGGCGAAGTCATAAGTATTCGGACACCAAAGTGACTCGTAGCATTCTTTTATTGCACAACTTCTCCTAACGTCGAAAATAATCATGCAGTCCGCCCCGAGCCCAAGTCGACATATCGTCGAGTGGTTCCTTGGATTCGTCGGGTGTGAATAGCTTTTCGCTTCCGATCGCTTCCACTGCTCTCCCTCTGGATAACACCGAGGTGCTGTCCCAAAGGGTTCCAAGCCGAGGGGAGGTGGTCCTGGAGGCGCCACAAGGCGACCTTCCGGACTGCAGGCATAAGGGGAGCAAGGCTCCCAAGGGCTCCCAGTCCGTCCCTGGGCCGAACATCGCACCGGAACCTTCAGTGGTTCCGGACTCCGGCAGGCGGCCCCTCACTAAGAAGGGCAAGCCTACCGCGCCGGTGACCTCCGTCCAACCAGAGGCACCGGATAACTTGCTGGTGGTGCTTAACAGCGCCTCCATCGACGAGGAGCACCACACTATTATGAGTGCGGTGATCCAGAAAGTTCAGTCCGCCAAGAGCGGGTTGACTGAAACCTGTGCCAGCCTTCTAACAGGCTTTGAGGTATGTAAAAAATATATGAAAATATTACCGCATAGACAGTAGCCCCTGATGCTCTGTTTGGTGTTCACAAAGAAAAGCCGAATAGAGGATCTAATAATAAACACATGAGTCTTAAATAAGTAAGTCAATATGGGTATGCAAGCTGCGCTGCTGACCTCTGCCGCACTGACTGCGGAGGTCGATGCGTTGAAGCAGAGCCTCGAGCGGTCCGAGAAAGAGCTTGGCCTTGCCAAGAAGCAGCTCGAGGAGAAAGAAGGTAAGTAATACCTTGTGTAAGTATATTAAAAAGATGTGGTTGTGAAAAATGACAAGATCGTTAGTGGTGCGCTAGGGGCCACGACCGAGGTGGCCACCCTAAAGCAAGCGCTTATCGAGGCCGAGAACAAGGCGGCCATGGAGCACGCCGAGCGGGAGAAACATGAAGCACGGGTTGGCGAGGTGCAACAAGAGCTCCATGCTCTCGTGAAGAAGCATGAGACTTTGGAGCTGGACTCAAAGACTCGAGAGTCCGAGCTCGCTGCGGCCCTCGAAAGCACCAAGTCTGCCAAGGCCGAAGCCCAAAAAGCCCCCCAGGAAATTGAGGCGATGAAGAAGATAGTGGCGGGTAAGGCATTCATTATGCAAAGCAAGCACATGAAAGTGAGTTACTTGTTACTTACCCGAGTCCGAAGCTCTCTAGGAGCATTCGCAGATTTGCCCCGCAGCGTGTCAGATGCCGCTTCCTACTACCGGGCCGAGGAAGGGAGCCCGACGGAGAAGGTGTTCTGGTCTCAGTATGCTGAGACCAGACACCCGGTGCCCTTGAGCGACCAGCTGAAGCAATTAGTCGAGCTCCATAAGGTGGCCGAACAGGCCATGAAGGGTCTTATAGTTCGGCTGTGGCCTGGAGAGGCCATGCCTGGGAGCTACTTTAGGCTGGTGAGGCGGCTGGCGGATGCCTGTCCGTGGCTTGAGGTGATCAAGCGCTCCATCTGCATCGAAGGTGCCCGTAGTGCGCTTGCCCGTGTTAAAGTTCACTAGGGCAAGATGGATGCTGACAAGCTGGTGACGGACGGGCCACCGCAGGGCAAGGAGCATCGCTGCCCTGAGATGTACTATGAGGGCGTCCTGAAGGGTGCCCGCCTTGTGGCGAATGAATGTTCCAAAGATGTAATATTTGAGTAAACTTGCTCGTGTTATCCTGTACGCTGAAAACTTGTTCATATGCGCTATGCAATGCTTGTTTGAATTTAAAATATTACCTTCTATACGACCGTTTATTAAATCTGAGAGATGGCGAGTCGTCGGCTTCTGCCCCCATGCCACGAGTGCTGGGGTGTTCGGGATAAACCTGAGCACTCTTTTTCCCATTCTTGGGTCCTTCGAGGGAGGTGCTCAGCACAACGAACAAGGCAATCGGACTATAATCGTTATCACTCTCACTTAGCCAGAGAATTCTATAATTTTAAATTTTGGCGAAGCCCCTAGTGTTCGGAAGACGAGTTCGGGGCGCTATACACGCCTAGGCCGGACAAAGCCGGCTCCTCGCCCTAAGCGGCATAAGTCTTTAGGGACTCGAAACCTCTCGAACAGCGACCAGCTCTCGCCCTATCATGACAGTCAGTTTTAGCTTTCTCTACTGAGGTGCTGAGCCCAGCTGAATCGGGGCACAATCGCAGTAGTTCTCCCAGTGCTACCTTAGCCGATATAGCGGAACGTAAGGTACCAAAACATGGGAGCCGGGCAAACCCAACTATTGACCAAAGACATGATTCGGAGCTGATGCATATAATGCTATAAGTTTGGGGTGCCGCACTTGTGAAAGTGTTCGGACTTCTCACACCATATTGTGGGGTACTTAAGCCCCTGGTGTATTGGCCGTACCAAAGTGTACGGTTGCAAGGTGTCATTAATGAACACATATATAAAAGAAAAATGCAAAAACAGACTGAAGCTATGCATTGTTTATTCGAAAATATGCATTGAAGCAAAACGATACAAGTAGTGCGATAAGCAGAAAATGGGACTATTTGACATGTCACTTCCAAGGGTAAGCTGCGGAATGGTAGTGAAAGCGGGTATTTTGCTTGTTATAGAGACCACCTGGGAGTTCCATGATGCGACGTAGCTTCTGGCCCCCCTGGTCCTTGCGTCGTGTGTTCGGAGATTATAGTGCCGGACAGGGCTTCCAGAGAGTGAAGTCCTGGAAGAGAGAAAAAATAACAAAGTAGGGAGCCCCTAGTGCAGTTGAGCTGCGTTTCGGGGCATACCGTAGTCGTGCCCCTCCCCTGTGCCCATGGTATTTTTAATGCGTAATTGTGTACGCGGCACATGTGTCGCCATTTGGTTGGGGCTGGGGTAGGGGCCGCATTGCTATGCGAGCTCAGAACGTGCCAGGCGGTCCTGTTGCAGATTACTGTGGGCACGCTTGACGATGTCTGGACATTTGATCGCCGGACTGGAGAATTACCTTGACAGGCTGCTTTGCACTTCTGCGGCGAGGGCCGCAGTGTGCTCCTTGGTTCGGAGAGAGCGCTCTATGTCTCCATTGACTGTGATGACCCCCCGAGGTCCTGGCATCTTGAGCTTGAGGTATGCGTAGTGCGGCACCGCATTGAATTTTGCAAATGCGTTGTCCGAGCAGTGCGTGATAGCCACTGCGGAACAGGACTATGTCGAAGTTTAACTCCTCTCTTCGGAAATTATCCGGGGATCCGAAGACCACTTCTAGTGTGACTGAGCCTGTGCAACGGGCCTCTGCACCTGGTATTACGCCCTTAAAGGTCGTTTTTGTTGGTTTAATCCTTGAGGGATCTATGCCCATTTTGCGCACTGTGTCCTGATAAAAGCAGGTTCAAGTTGCTACCGCCGTCCATAAGGACTCGAGTGAGGTGAAATCCATCAATGATTGGGTCTAGAACCAATGTGGCAAATCTTCCATGGTGGATACTAGTGGGGTGGTCCCTGCGATCGAAAGTGATCGGGCAGGAAGACCATGGGTTGAACTTTGGGGCGACTAGCTCTAACGCGTATACGTCCCTTAACGCACGCTTCCGCTCCCTCCTGGGATGTGGGTTGCGTATATCATGTTCACCGTCCGCACTTGTGGGGGAAACCCCTTCTGTCCTCCGGTGTTCGGTGGTCGGGGCTCCTCCTCGTCGTCGCTATGTAGCCCCTTGTCTTTGTTTACGGCATTTAACTTGCTGGCCTGCTTGAACACCCAAAAATCCCTGTTGGTGTGGTTGGCTGGCTTGTCAGGGGTGCCATGTATCTGACACGAGTGATCAAGTATACGGTCCAAACTGGACGGTACCGGAGTGCTTCTTTTGAATGGCTTTTTCCGTTGACCGGGCTTAGAGCCTCTGAATCCGGCATTAACTATCGTATCCTCGGTATTGTCGTTGTTAATGTGGCGGCTTGTTGCGACGTGACCTGCCATTGCTATCCTTAGTATCCGAATTACCAGGGCTCTTTGACATGTTATTGCTACGAGCTAGCCAGCTGTCTTCTCCCGCGCAAAAGCGGGTCATGAGTATCGTGAGGGCTGTCATAGATTTCGGCTTTTCCTGTCCAAGGTGCCGGGCAAGCCACTCGTCGCGGATGTTATGCTTGAAAGCTGCTAGGGCCTCTACATCCGGACAGTCGACGATTTGATTTTTCTTAGTTAGGAACCGTGTCCAGAATTGCCTGGCCGATTCCTCTGGCTGTTGAATTATGTGGCTCAAGTCATCGGCATCTGGTGGTCGCACATAGGTGCCCTGGAAGTTGTCGAGGAATGCGGCTTCTAGGTCCTCCCAACAACCTATGGATTCTGCTGGCAAGCTGTTGAGCCAATGCCGGGCTGGTCCTTTAAGCTTGAGTGGGAGGTATTTGATGGCGTGTAGATCGTCACCACGGGCCATGTCGATATGAAGGAGATAGTCCTCGATCCATACCGTGGGATCTGTCGTACCATCATATGATTTGATATTCACGAGTTTGAAACCCTCTGGGATTTGATGATCCATTACTTCATCTGTGAAGCATAACGGGTGTGCGGCACCTCTGTACTGGGCTATATCACGACGCAGCTCGAATGAGTTTTGTCTGATGTGTTTGGCCCAACCGGATTTACTTTTGCTGTATCCGGCGTGACGGTTATCGTCTCGTGTCGTGGGGCGCCCACGCGATCCGTAGATCAATCTTGCTTGCCTTGCTTTGTCCTCCAATATATCTCACAGGTCTAGCGTGTTTCCCCAAGCCTTGGTATTTTTTGAGTGGCGCCGGGGTGCGGCTTGAGTTGTGGGCCGAGAGGCCTCTCTGTCGCGGCCACGAGGTGGCCGGTCAGCCGCGTCATACGCTGGGGACATAGTTTTAGATGCTTCCTCCTCTAATCGTTGTAGCAACCTGCGTTTTGGGTAGCTTTTGGAGGGGCGTTCGAGTTCATATTCCTCGACCGTAAGGACTTCAGTCCATCTGTCGGCTAGCAAGTCTTGATCAGCTCTAAGCTGCTGCTGCTTTTTCTTAAGGCTATTTGCCATGGCTATAAGCCGGCGATGGAAGCACTCTTGCTCATTGGGATGCTCACGCACGACAAATTCGTCGTCGCCGAGGCTTGCCTCGTCTTCGGAGGGAGGTATGTAATTATCATTCTCTTCCTCTCTATCTGCCGCTCTCTCATGAGGGCTGGCTTCTCCATCCTCCTGTGCTGAATCTTGCTGGAGGGGGTTGTCTCCGGCACTGTCTGGGGTGTTATTATCTCGTGTGCCGGAATCACCGTTTTTGCTTTGGCGGGACTTAGAGCGGCGCCGCTGGTGCCGACGCTTAGGTTGCTTCTTGGAGGGGTCATCCTTCACTGTTCCGTCACCATTGCCTTCTTTGCGTGTGTCCACCATATATATGGCATACGACGAGGTGGCTTTCCAGTGCCCTATAGGCGATGGTTCCTGTTCGTCTTCTGCATCGTCGTCCATACCGTCGATGTCTTCGGAGTCGAAGTCGAGCATGTCGGTCAAGTCATCGACAGTGGCTATGAAGTGGGTGGTGGGTGGGCGTCGAATTTCTTCGTCGTCCGCATCCCAATCCTGCCGGTCATAATCCGGCCAGGACTCTCATGACAAAGAGAGAGACCTTAGTGAATTCAGTATGTCGCCGAAGGGCGAGTGCTGAAAGATATCCGCGGCAGTGAACTCCATGATCGGCGCCCAATCGAATTCGATTGGCAGGGGCGCGGATGGTCCAGAGTCCGGAGGAGAGTTCGACGATGGGGAGTCACGGGCCTCGTGAAGGATAAGGTTGGTGTTCGGTTCGATCTCCGTTGAGGCTGCTACCTCCGTGGCGGGGTCTAACCACCCGCCCTCGGATGGCGCAGCTGGCTCCGAATTAAAGGTCGGAGCGGCTGCAGGTGCGGTCTCCAGGACACTGTTCGGTGGCAGAGCTAAATCATGCCCATCGTGACAGTGCGGTGCACTCGGCAGGGGCTCGAATCCGTCGAAGATCAAGTCTCCGCGGATATCGGCCGTGTAGTTTCGGCTTCCAAACCTGACCTGATGGCCAGGGGCATAGCTTTCAATCTGCTCCAGATGGCCAAGCGAATTGGCCCGCAGTGCAAAGCCGCCGAATACAAAAATCTGTCCGGGGAGAAAAGTCTCACCCTGGACTGCATCGCTAACGATGATCGAAGGAGCCATCAAGCCTGATGATGACGACACAGAGGAACTCTCAATGAAAGCACCAATGTCGGTGTCAAAACCGGCGGATCTCGGGTAGGGGGTCCCGAACGGTGCGTCTAGGAGGATGGTAACAGGAGACAAGGGACACGATGTTTTTACCCAGGTTCGGGCCCTCTCGATGGAGGTAAAACCCTACTCCTGCTTGAGTAATATTGATGATATGGGTAGTACAAGAGTAGATCTACCACGAGATCAGAGAGGCTAAACCCTAGAAGCTAGCCTATGGTATGATTGTTGTTATTGTGTCCTATGGACTAAACCCTCCGGTTTATATAGACACCGGAGGGGGCTAGGGTTACACAGAGTCGGTTACAATTGGAATAGATCTACATATCCGTATTGCCAACCTTGCCTTCCACATCAAGGAAAGTCCCATCCGGACACGGGACGAAGTCTTCAATCTTGTATCTTCATAGTCCAAGAGTCCGACCAATGGTTATAGTCTGGCTGTCCGGATATCCCCTAATCCAGGACTCCCTCAGGGGCGCCGCCCCTCATCCTTGTCCAATTCGGACTAGAAGTGGACGGGGCACGCGGCCTGCCCGGGCTGCCCCTCCTCTTCTCCACTAAGGCCTAATAGGCCCATAACATTCCCTGGGGGGTTCTGGTAATTCCCCGGTACTCCGGTATATGTCTGAAATCTCCTGAAACACTTCTGGTGTCCGAACATAGTCGTCCAATAAATCAATCTTTATGTCTCGACCATTTCGAGACTCCTCATCATGTCCGTGATCAGATCCAGGACTCCGAACCACCTTCGGTACATCAAAACACAAAAACTCATAATACCGTTCGTCACCGAATTTTAAGCATGCGGACCCTACGGGTTTGAGAACTATGTAGACATGACTGAGACACGTTTTCGGTCAATAACCAATAGCGGAACCTGGATGTTCATAGTGGTTCCTACACATTCTACGAAGACTTTATCGGTCAAACCACATAACAACATATTTTGTTCCTTTTGTCATCGGTATGTTACTTGCCCGAGATTCGATCGTTGGCATCTTAATACCTAGCTCAATCTCGTTACCAGCAAGTCTCTTTACTCATTCCGTAGTGCATCATCCTGTAAGTAACTCATTAGTCACATTGCTTGCAAGGCTTATAGTGATGTGCATTACCGAGAGGGCCCAGAGATACCTCTCCGACAATCGGAGTGACAAATCCTATTCTTGATCTATGCCAACTCAACAAGTACCATTGGAGACACCTGTAGAGCACATTTATAATCACCCAGTTACCTTGTGATGTTTGGTAGCACACAAAGTGTTCCTCCGGTAATCGGGAGTTGCATAATCTCATAGTCATAGGAACATGTATAAGTCATGAAGAAAGCAATATCAGTAAACTAAAACAATCAAGTGCTAAGCTAACAAAATGGGTCGAGTCAATCACATCATTCTACTAATGATGTGATCCCGTTAATCAAATGACAACTCATGTCTATAGTTAGAAAACTCAACCATCTTTGATCAACGAGCTAGTCAATTAGAGGGGGATAGCGATCGAGATGGAGGGGGATCGAGATCGAGTGTCCTCATGAATATTCAATATTTTTTCATATTGAATATGAAAAAATATCATCAAATTTGAATATTCATGAGTTCAAAAAATATTAACAAATTCAATAATTTTGTGAATTAGAAATCCAATACCATAATAAACATAAATAAATATTCGTGAGGACACTAGAACAGAAGAAATATCATTTCAATATGTCGAAATACAATCGAGAAATGAAGGCTACAATTTAAATACACTCGATCTTAGCTAGCTATCTGTTCACAATCTTCTTGCCCTTCTTTTTCGCAAATGGAGTTCTTCTGTGGAACGGATGTCCTTTAGGTAGGGTGGTCCTGCTTCTTCTTGTGGTGTATGGCACTTCATCGTTGTCGTCATGTTCCATCTTCGGGTCGCCATACTTGTCGAAGTCTTACTCATTGGTGACTCCATCCATTCTGATGATCTTCCTTTTGCCTCTCCTCACGACAACACGACTGGGTTTGACGGGTCGGTAATGAAGAAGCATTGGTCCACTTGGGAAGCCAGTACCCATGGCTCATTTTTCGCGGTGACGTTTGCACCCGCGGTCTTGGATTTGGCTTCGGGTATAACCATGGTGGTGAAATACCGGTCTTCTTTTAGGATGCTCTTGGCCCATCTGACACGGAACATCGGGACCTTCTCTCCAGCGTAGCTCAGCTCCCAGATCTCCTCGATCCTTCCGTAGTATTTGTCCTTGTCGTTACCGGTGTAGGATTCCATCGTTACCCTGGAGTTCTTATAACCATTGCTCTTCAGGTCCTTGTCCTTGGTGTAGAATGTGTAGCCGTTGATATCGTACGCCTATAGGTCATCATGTTGTGCTCGGTGCCCTGTGACAAGGCGAATATGAGTTTTTCTTCCGCGGAAGAATCCTCATGTAAAGGGTACGATAGAAGCTTCTTCTTGAACCAACGCGTGAAACATGAGTTGTGCTCTTTGATTATATCTCCATCCGTCCTCTGTTGGCCTCGGTCATTGTATGTCTTCTCAATAAAGGTTTTGTGCTCTACCACCCAAGGATCGACCACGTCTATGTGTTGTAGCGCGAGTAGGTTTGCTCTTTCAAAGTCGGCGAGTCGACCCTCAAAGTCGACATGCATTTCGCGGCGACCCTCGCGGTGACCCCATCCAACGAGCCTGCCGAGGTGCCTGTTGACGGGCAGACCAATGGGGTTCTCGATGCCTAGATAATTCATGCAGTAGGAGATGCACTCTTTGGTCAGAAAGCCCCTGGCTATGCTTCCCTCTGGATGTGACATGTTGCGAACGTATCCTTTGATGACACCATTCATCCTTTCCAACAGCATCATGCTGTGCAGGAACGTCGGCCTGAGTTGTTTGATATCCTCCACGATATGGACCAGGAGATGCACCATAACATTGAAGAATGCGGGCGGGAAGTACATCTCAAGCTCGCATAGTATCACCACGATCTCTTCCTGTAGCCTGCTGAGTTGCCTCACGCCAACCGACTTCCGAGAGATGACGTCGAAAAAGTTGCATAGGCTAAATAGTGTTTCACGAACGTGCACGTCCATGATCCCACGGATTGCAACTGGAAGTATCTGCGTCATCAGCACATGACAGTCGTGAGACTTCATCCCGCTGAACTTCTGCTTCGCTTGGTCTAGGTATCTGCTTATCTTCCCCATGTAACCATAAGGAAGTTTTACTCCTACGAGGCAGGTGATAAACTGCTCGATCTCCTCCCGACTTAGAGTGAAGCACGTGGGAGGGTAGTCATTTCTGGTCTTCTTGGCCTTTTTTCCTTTGCGACGACTTTCCGTGTCCTGCTTCGCCTCATCATCATCATCGTCATCATTAGCGTGAAGCTCCTCCCTGAAGCCCATTGATTTCAAGTCTGCCCTTGCTTTCGGCCCATCTTTGGTCCTCTCTGGCATGTTGAGCAGGGTACCAAGCAGACTCTCGCACATGTTCTTCATGATATGCATGACATCAAGGCTATGAGGCACACGGTGGATCTTCCAGTACGGCAAGTCCCAGAAAACAGACCTCATTTTCCATACCTTCAGCAGCGGCTCTAGCGCCTTTCGCTTCTTTCCCGGCTCTGGCGCCTTTTTCTTCTTTCCTGGCAGTGGGCAATCTTTCCAATTTTTCAACAGCTCATCTATTTCCTCGCCGCTCCTCGTACGCGGGCATCTTCGGGGTTCGGTTTCACCATCGAACAGATCCTTGCGTTTTCTCCATGCGTCATCGTCGTGAAGCCACCTTCGATGTCCCATGAACACGGTTTTCGAAGACCCGGGATCTCTATCTAGCTGGCGATACGTTGTGTCATCCATGCACCTGACGCATCCAGAAAATCCGTGGACCACCTGCCCCGCGAGATATCCGTAACCGAGATAGTCGTGCACCGTCGTGAGCAGTGCGACACTCATAGGGAAATATTCTTTCTCTGTAGCGTTCCACATATTGGCTGGCATTTTCCACAGCGTGTCTAGCTCCTCTTTCAGCAGCCCCAGATACTGATTGATGTCGTTCCCTGGTTGTTTCGGCCCTTCAATTAGCATACTCATGTGAATGTACTTCCTCTTCATGCACAACCAGGGGGGAAGGTTGTACATCCAGACAAACACAAGCCAGGTGCTATGTGTGCTTCTCTGGCTGCCAAACGGATTGACTCCATTGGTGCTCGCGCCCAGCATGATGTTCCTTGGATCGTCCCCAAATTCTGGGTGTTCGAAGTTTAACACTTGCCACTGGCTCGCATCCTTAGGGTGACTCAGCATCTTATCTTTTTTATTTATCTCCGGATAATTTCCCTCATCTTCTCGCTTCTTCTCCTCCCTATCCACGTGCCAACGCAGGAGCTTTGCTAGCTTAGGGTCCGCGAAATACCGCTGCAGATGAGGAGTGATCGGAAAGTACCACACCACTTTTCGAGGAGCTTTCTTCCTCTTCTTGTATCGAGTGACGCCACACACCGGACATATGGTAGACTCCGTGTGCTCGTCCCGATGAATGATGCAATTGTTCATGCACACATGGTATTTCACGTGCGGTAAATCCAGAGGACACACGATTTTCTTCGCCTCCTCGAAACTGGTCGGGCACTTGTTCCCCTTGGGAAGACGTTCGTGCCAGAATGACATGTTCTCGTCGAAGCATGCGTTGGTCATTTTGTGTTTTACCTTCATCTCTAGAGCCATGAGCGTTACTTTCAGGCGGTTATCCTTGGCCTGCATCCTTCATACAATGGAGTAACCGCGTCTATCTCCAGTTGATCCAGCTTAGCTTTCGCTCGGGCGGCAGCTCTTGCGTTATCCGTCTGCTTGAGAAGCAGCTCTTGAATATGAGGGTCCTGCACCCAGCCCATTGATGGTCCATCATCGTCTGCTCCGGCATCTTCATCTTCCTCATCATCATGTCCATCATCTTCTACATGATGACTGTGTACAGCATCACCGTCGTGATCATGTCCTGGAGATTGTTCATCTTCTCGCCCGCCCTCGCCGCGGTAGTTGTCTTGCTGCCCTTCCTCATTTCTTGCCCGGCCCCCATGGACGACTTCATAGTCATCTTCATCACCTTGCCACCAATAGCCATCCATGAAACCACACAAGAGCAGGTGGTCCCGCACCTGCCCGGAATCCAGGTCCGCAATAAGGCTCTTCAACTTGCATCTTCGACACGGACATCTTATCTCTGTCTTGTTCTTTGGAACCATCTCGGCCTTCATGGAGCTCAAAAACCTATTCACGATGCCTTCGGTCATCATGCGAACCATGGTCGCCTGCGGGGTAGAGCAAAACGATACTTTAGAACCAAGAAAAAATTTGGCATGACTTTTCCTAAAAATAGGACCAAAAAGAATGCATAGTGCCAAAATTCTGGCCGAAACGGAAATGAATCAACATACTGGCAAAATATTGGCAACTATCGCATTTCAAATACCGGTACCTGCAAACACAAACATATATGCAACACCACTAAAATATGCAACACCACAAACATACATAGATCTAGCTAGGCCATAAAAAGTGCATGTGCACGTTGTTGGAGGGAGAAAAAAGTAGATCTACAACATAAAGAAAGCTTTCCCCTTACTTACCTATCAAAAAAGGTAATTTAACCACTTGATTTGGATGAATCTATGGTGCAAATGAGGTGAGGAGGAGGAGGCAACCTGTAACGCCCTCGATGCGGCTATATCTCCTACGTGTCGAGGCACGACTTAGAGGCATAACCGCATTGAAAGCAATGTCGCAAGTTAGGCAATCTTCACAACATCCCATGTAATATAGATAATAAAAGGGGAAGGAACATAGTTGGCTTACACTCGCCATGTTAATCAAAGTACATAAATAGCATTACATCATCCAATCACTCATGGCCCGACTATGGTGCCAAAATAAAAGACCAACCCAACATGCGACACGGTCCCGATCACCCCAACTGGGCACCACTACTGATCGTCAGGGAAAGATACATAGTAACGGCGTGAGTCCTCGTCGAACTCCCACTTGAGCTCTAACGCGTCATCTGGAACGGAGTCGTCTGGCCCTGGATCTGGTTTGGAAGTAAACTTTGAGCCACAGGGACTCAGCAATCTCGCACCCTCGCGATCAAGACTATTTAAGCTTATAGGTAAGGCAAGGTAAATATGTGGAGCTGCAGCAAGCGACTAGCATCTATGGTGGCTAACCTGTTCGCAAAAGAGAGCGAGAAGAGAAGGCAAAGCACGAACGAATAACTAGAGAACAACCTGCGGCAAGCATAGGGATGGCAATGGGTCGGGTTTGGGGCGAGTGGAGTTGTTCCAAATCCAACCCATGACCCATCTTCCCGCCCTCTGCCCATCCACCAAAGTATCCATGGGCACAACTTGTGCCCATGCCCAAATCCACTTGATACCCAGATACCCATGGAGCTCCATGGGCATAGAAAAATCAGCATGAAGACTTCCCATAGAACAAATCAAAACAGAAGTTGCATAAATAAAGTACATAGCATATTTAAATTCAAATGCACTGCCAACATTATGTGCACTAGTAATTGGAGACCCATCCGACTGTCCACATGAGCACACTTGGCTCCAAATTAGTCTTCAGTAATGATGGAGTCATTTTCATCCTGACATATGGTCCCATGTGTCATAAGGTTATCCACTGGATATCCATGGAGCAGAAATTGTAACCATGCCCAACCCGACCATTCGCGGGTATCCAGATCCATGGATCCATGGGCGGAAATGCGCTCCATACCCTTGCCCAACCGGGTCGGGTATCCACGGATATCCAGATCCATAGATAAAATTGCCATCCCTAGGCAAGCATTACTCCAACACCGTGTTCGCTTCCCGAACTCCGCCGAGAAGAGACCATCACGGTAACTCACATAGTTGATTCATTTTAATTAAATTAAGGTTCAAGTTATCTATAACCGGACATTAACAAATTCCCATCTGCCCATAACCGCGGGCACGACTTTCAAAAGATCAAATCCCTGCAGGGGAGTCTCAACTTAGCCCGTGACAAGCTCTCACGGTCAATGAAGGAATAGACCTTATCCTGAGACATTCCGATCAGACTCGGTATCCCGGTTCTACAAGACACTTCGACAAGTTAAAACAAATCCAGCAACACCGCTCGAATGTGCCGACAAATCTCGATAGGAGCTGCACATATCTCGTTCTCAGGGCACACTCAGATGAGACTAGCTACGAGTAAAACCAAACCTCAAGTTGCCCCGAGGTGGCCCCGCAGGCAGCTCAGTCGGACCAACACTCAGAGGAGCACTGGCCCAGGGGGGTTTAAATAAGATGACCCTCGGGCTCCGGAAACCCAAGGGAAAAAGAGGCTAGGTGGCAAATGGTAAAACCAAGGTTGGGCATTGCTGGAAAAGCTTTATTCAAGGCGAACTATCAAGGGGTTCCCATTATCACCCAACCGCGTAAGGAACGCAAAAATCCAGGAACATAACACCGATATGATGGAAACTAGGGTGGCAAGAGTGGAACAAAACACTAGGCGAGAGGCTGAGCCTTCCACCCTTTACCAAGTATATAGATGCATTAAGATAACAAGATAATATAATGGTATCCCAACAAGTAAATAATGTTCCAACAAGGAACGGTCTCCAATCTTCACCTGCAACTAGCAACGCTATAAGAGGGGCTGAGCAAAGCGGTAACATAGCCAATCAACAGTTTGCTAGGACATGGTGGGTTAGAGGTTTGAAATGGCAATTGGGAGGCATGATAAGCAAGTGGTAGGCATCGTAGCATAGGCATAGCAAAAGAGCGAGCATCTAGCAAAGCAAAGATAGAAGTGATTTCGAGGGTATGATCATCTTGCCTGCAAAGTTGTCAAAGTTGACTGGATCCTTGAAAGCAAACTCAACAGGCTCCTCGTTAGTGAACTCGTCTCCCGGCTCTACCCAAACAAGACAGACAAGCAAAAGGAACGCAATCAACCACGTGCACAACTCAAACAACATGATGCAAACATGGTATGTTATGCGGGATGCGATATGGGATGCATATGCAAGATTTGGCAAGGAATGAATGAACCTGGCCTCAACATGGAAATCCAAGTGTGCAAATGGAAAGGTGAGATGATTCCGCTTGAAAACGATATAAAGAACGCCGGTATCGGAGACACAGTTTGGAAATGGCAAGCAAAACAAATATGGCACCGGTCTGCGATATACAGCAAGTAGCCATCTAAATGCAACAAGATAAACATGCTACAGCACTCAAACATGGCAACAAAATACATGGAAGGGACCCATTCATGATGCTTAACAAAAGAGGAACACTGAGCTACGGCCAATTCATCCATTAACAGGTGCAAATAAGCATGGCAAAAATGCAATTGGTAAACAGATTTCAGACTTAGTGAAATTAACACTTGTCTGGAATTTCAGATCAGGTAGCACACTTTGGAGAAAGAAAACTATATGATACAGGGCCTGAACATGGCAACGTAAAGCATGGCATGGAGCTACTCAAAGAGCTTAACAAAAGTCCCTTAGTGACCTTGAGCCTAAAGGGATTAGATAATACAATTGCAAGCATGTGAACATGGCAAAAACATAATCAGATCACAGACTTAGTGAAAAACTGGAACATGCAAAACAGATATCAAGTAGGCATGTTTACGAGCTCGATGCACTCACTACAGAGCAAGGCATGACAATCTAAGCATGCACCCATCAAGAATACACATAATACAAGCTAGACATGGCAAGAACAATAACATAGCATGCACGGATCAACTACAACATCCTCGGCAAAATCGCTAACAAGTAGACAATCTACCCAGATTCACGAAATAGCAAAAGTAGAGCTCGATTGACTCAAGCTAGGGTGCTCCATAATTGCAAACAAAGACATGGATGGATAGAGCACTACAAGATTAACAAATCATCCTTACTGATCATCCTCAAAATAGGCACGGATCACTAGGAAACAACATGAACATATGGCATATTGATAAGAACAGCTCAAGGACTTAGTGGAAATGCTAAGTCCCTGAAATCAGCATTAACAAATGCACCACTTTGCCAGATTGTTCTAGTCACCACACACATCACAAAAATACATGGATTGCACCTCTGTAAAGATGATAAAGCATATAACAAAACATATGTAGAGCTCATGGGCATATCATGCACACAATAATTATGGCAAAAATGACAAATATCTAATTGGAGCAGCAGATCTGACAATTATCTCAAATAGCATTCTTCCAACAGCATTTCGGGCATCAAGATGAACTCAAATGAAAATGGTGCAATGAGATGAAACGATGTGCTCTCTGAGACGAACATTTTGATATGCTATATGCCCAAGACGGATCTACGGATGCAAAGTTACGGCATGGCGAACATAGCAAAATAGTTAGGGTTTGAGGCAAAAAGTCAACCGAGATATTTTTAGATCCAGATCCACTGTAGCTTGCACGGACTTCGAGGTTCGTCGGGAATGTCGTTTTTTCGCCAGAGAGGAACCAGGTCGCTGGACTTGGGAGAGGAAGGAGCCGACGAGGAGAGGGACTTGGCGCGGTGAGGCAACGACGGTTAGCGGCGGCGGAGGCGCGGGAACCGGTGCGGCGGGCGGCGGCTCGAGCTCG